>NC_069504.1:282126482-282181308 GCF_027579735.1 Bombina bombina
ACGGGGCCTCCTGAGTGGGCAAGACTCGTGTAGACGAAGGAGGGAATGATGCAGTACCATGCTTACTCCCCTCACTTGAGGAATCATCTTGGGCATCATTTTCAGTGTCACATAAATCACATTTATTTAAATGAGAAGGAACCTTGGCTTCCCCACATTCAGAACACAGTCTATCTGGTAGTTCAGACATGTTAAACAGGCATAAACTTGATAACAAAGTACAAAAAACGTTTTAAAATAAAACCGTTACTGTCACTTTAAATTTTAAACTGAACACACTTTATTACTGCAATTGCGAAAAAGTATGAAGGAATTGTTCAAAATTCACCAAAATTTCACCACAGTGTCTTAAAGCCTTAAAAGTACTGGAAGCTTTAACCCTTAAAATAACGGAACCGGAGCCGTTTTTAACTTTAACCCCTTTACAGTCCCTGGTATCTGCTTTGCTGAGACCCAACCAAGCCCAAAGGGGAATACGATACCAAATGACGACTTCAGAAAGTCTTTTCTATGTATCAGAGCTCCTCACACATGCGACTGCATGTCATGCTGCTCAAAAACAAGTGCGCAATACCGGCGCGAAAATGAGGCTCTGCCTATGATTAGGGAAAGCCCCTAGAGAATAAGGTGTCTAAAACAGTGCCTGCCGATATTATTTAACAAAAATACCCAGATTAAATGATTCCTCAAGGCTAAATATAGGTAATATATGAATCGATTTAGCCCAGAAAATGTCCACAGTCTTAATAAGCCCTTGTGAAGCCCTTATTTACTGTCTGAATAAAAATGGCTTACCGGATCCCATAGGGAAAATGACAGCTTCCAGCATTACATCGTCTTGTTAGAATGTGTCATACCTCAAGCAGCAAAAGACTGCTCACTGTTCCCCCAACTGAAGTTAATTCCTCTCAACAGTCCTGTGTGGAACAGCCATGGATTTTAGTAACGGTTGCTAAAATCATTTTCCTCATACAAACAGAAATCTTCATCTCTTTTCTGTTTCAGAGTAAATAGTACATACCAGCACTATTTTAAAATAAACTCTTGATTGAATAATAAAAACTACAGTTAAACACTAAAAAACTCTAAGCCATCTCCGTGGAGATGTTGCCTGTACAACGGCAAAGAGAATGACTGGGGTAGGCGGAGCCTAGGAGGGATCATGTGACCAGCTTTGCTGGGCTCTTTGCCATTTCCTGTTGGGGAAGAGAATATCCCCACAAGTAAGGATGACGCCGTGGACCGGACACACCTATGTTGGAGAAAATACTATCTGTCTTGAATAGACAGGGAGGGCTGTGGACTCGGTATATCGCAAAAGAAAGAAATTTATCAGGTAAGCATAAATTTTGTTTTCTATTGCATGATGTACAGAGTCCACGGATTCATCCTAACTTGTGGGATACCAATACCAAAGCTTTAGGACACTGATGAAGGGAGGGACAAGGGAGGGACAAGACAGGAACCTATACGGAAGGCACCACTGCTTGCAAAACCTCTCTCCCAAAAATAGCCTCCGAAGAAGCAAAAGTATCAAATTTGTAAAATTTTGAAAAGGTATGAAGCGACGATCAAGCCGCAGCCTTACAAATCTGTTCAACAGAAGCATCATTCTTAAAAGCCCATGTGGAAGCTACCGCTCTAGTAGAATGAGCTGTAATCCTTTCAGGAGGCTGCTGTCCAGCAGTCTCATAAGCCAAACGGATGATGCTTTTCAGCCAAAAGGAAAGAAGTCGCCGTAGCCTTTTGACCCCTACGCTTTCCAGAATAGACAAACAAAGAAGATGTTTGACGAAAATCTTTGGTTGCCTGCAAATAAAATTTCAAAGTATGAACCACGTCCAAGTTGTGCAACAGACGTTCCTTCTTACAAGAAGGATTAGGACACAGAGTAGGAACAACAATTTCTTGATTGATATTCCTGTTAGTTACAACCTTAAGTAGGAACCCAGGCTTGGTACGCAAAACCACCTTATCAGCATGGAACACAAGATAAGGAGAGTGACATTGTAATGCAGATAGTTCAGAAACTCTTCAAGCTGAAGAGATAGCAACTAGGAACAAAACTTTCCAAGATAAAAGCTTAGTATCTATGGAATGCATGGGTTGAAACGGAAGCCCCTGAAGAACATAAAGAACTAAATTTAGACTCCATGGCGGAGCAATAGGTTTAAACACAGGCTTAATTCTAACTAAAGCCTGACAAAAAACCCAAACGTCTGGAAAAATCTGCCAGACGCTTGTGCAACAAAATAGACAGAGCAAATATCTGTCCCTTTAGGGAACTAGCTGATAATCCTTTCTCCAATCCTTCTTGGAGAAAAGACAAAATCCTAGGAATCCTGATTTTACTCCAGGAGAAGCCTTTGGATTCACACCAAAAAAAGATATTTACGCCATATCTTATGATAAATTTTCCTGGTAACAGGCTTTCGAGCCTGAATCAAGGTATTTATGACTGACTCAGAGAAACCCCACTTTGATAGAATCAAGCGTTCAATCTCCAAGCAGTCAGTTGCAGAGAAATTAGATTTGGATGCTTGAATGGACCTTGAATCAGAAGGTCCTGTCTCAATGGCAGAGACCATGGTGGAAGGGATGACATGTCCACCAGATCTGCATACCAAGTCCTGCGTGGCCACGCAGGCGCTATCAAAATCACAGATGCTCTCTCCTGTTTGATTCTGGCAATCAGACGTGGAAGGAGAGGGAAAGGTGGAAACACATAAGCCAGGTTGACCGACCAGGGTACTGCTAGAGCATCTATCAGTACAGCCTGAGGATCCCTTGACCTGGAGCCGTAACTGAAAAAAAACACAATTTGCAAAAACAGTACTGTGCCTTTAAGAGGAAAAAAAAAAAGGCATACACAAACTGCAAAACAGGTAAAAATTGCTTCAATTCTTCTGAAATTTTAACAGTTTACCCACTAAGCTTTAGAAGGATTGCACCACAAGTAAAAAAGCAATAGACCCCCAAATGAAAACAACGGATTGAAATATGTCTAAAACCGGTTAAACACCCCTATAAGCACCTTGCCACAGCTCTGCTGTGGCCCTACCTGCCCTTAGGAATGATAATATGGGGTTAAAGCTTCGAATAGGCCCTCAGAAGATCATCAGGACCTCAGGAGAAGTTGCTTGCTAGTTGTCTGTATAACTAGGCCCCGCCCATCTCACTCGATGTTACTGGAGCCTACTCAAATCTAACAAATCTAACAAATCTAGTTTGAAAACCATGTGGGCTATAACAAACCCAAAATAAGCCAAATGACCCCTCAAGCAAACGTCCCATAAACATAAAAAACGTTACTCCCAGAACACACAATCGTTAGTCCCAATTACACATAAACAAACTGAGTGCCCAAAAAATTTTAGCCCTTTATGCAAGCTACCAAAACCTCTTTCATACTAGGATTACTGCTTACCCTTCCCCTAATGGGGATACTGTCAGCCTTTCTGAGTTAACACAGTCTCTGTAGAAAAATGACTGAAGATACCTCATTGCTGTATAGCAAGAAACCGTTCCTCACACTGAAGTTTCCTGTACTCCTCAGCTCATGTGGGAACAGCAGTGGACCTTAGTTACAAATGCTAAGATCATCATCCTCCAGGCAGAAATCTTCATCTATGTCCTGCCTGAGAGCAAATAGTACAATGGTACACCGGTACCATTTAAAAATAAAATCTTGATTGAAGATTAAATAAAAAAACAAAATTTATGCTTACCTGATAAATTCCTTTCTCCTGTAGTGTGGTCAGTCCACGGGTCATCATTACTTCTGGGATATTAACTCCTCCCCAACAGGAAGTGCAAGAGGATTCACCCAGCAGAGCTGCCACATAGCTCCTCCCCTCTACGTCACACCCAGTCATTCGACCGAGAACCAACGAGAAAGGAGAAGCCAAAGGGTGCAGTGGTGACTGGAGTATAATTTAAAAATTTAGACCTGCCATAAAAACAGGGCGGGCCGTGGACTGACCACACTACAGGAGAAAGGAATTTATCAGGTAAGCATAAATTTTGTTTTCTCCTGTTAAGTGTGGTCAGTCCACGGGTCATCATTACTTCTGGGATACCAATACCAAAGCTAAAGTACACGGATGACGGGAGGGACAGGCCGGCTCTTTATACGGAAGGAACCACTGCCTGAAGAACCTTTCTCCCAAAAACAGCCTCCGAAGAAGCAAAAGTGTCAAATTTGTAAAATTTGGAAAAAGTATGAAGAGAAGACCAAGTTGCAGCCTTGCAAATCTGTTCAACAGAAGCCTCATTCTTAAAGGCCCAAGTGGAAGCCACAGCTCTAGTAGAATGAGCTGTAATTCTTTCAGGAGGCTGCTGTCCAGCAGTCTCATAGGCTAAACGTATTATGCTACGAAGCCAAAAAGAGAGAGAGGTAGCCGAAGCTTTTTGACCTCTCCTCTGACCAGAATAAACGACAAACAGGGAAGACGTTTGTCGAAAATCCTTAGTTGCCTGTAGATAAAATTTCAGGGCACGGACTACATCTAGATTGTGTAGAAGACGTTCCTTCTTCGAAGAAGGATTAGGACACAAAGATGGAACAACAATCTCTTGATTGATATTCCTGTTAGTGACCACCTTAGGTAAGAACCCAGGTTTAGTACGCAGAACTACCTTGTCTGAATGAAAAATCAGATAAGGAGAATCACAATGTAAGGCAGATAACTCAGAGACTCTTCGAGCCGAGGAAATAGCCATTAAAAACAGAACTTTCCAAGATAACAGCTTGATATCAATGGAATGAAGGGGTTCAAACGGAACACCCTGTAAAACATTAAGAACTAAGTTCAAACTCCATGGTGGAGCAACAGTTTTAAACACAGGCTTGATCCTAGCTAAAGCCTGACAAAAAGCTTGAACGTCCGGAACCTCTGACAGACGTTTGTGTAAAAGAATGGACAGAGCTGAAATCTGTCCCTTTAAGGAACTAGCGGATAAACCCTTTTCTAAACCTTCTTGTAGAAAAGACAATATCCTAGGAATCCTAACCTTACTCCATGAGTAACTCTTGGATTCGCACCAACATAAGTATTTACGCCATATTTTATGGTAAATCTTTCTGGTAACAGGCTTCCTAGCCTGTATTAAGGTATCAATTACTGACTCAGAAAAACCACGTTTTGATAAAATCAAGCGTTCAATTTCCAAGCAGTCAGCTTCAGAGAAATTAGATTTTGATGTTTGAAGGGACCCTGAATCAGAAGGTCCTGTCTCAGAGGCAGAGACCAAGGTGGACAGGATGACATGTCCACTAGATCTGCATACCAAGTCCTGCGTGGCCACGCAGGCGCTATTAGAATCACCAATGCTCTCTCCTGTTTGATTCTGGCAATCAATCGAGGAAGCATCGGGAAGGGTGGAAACACATAAGCCATCCCGAAGGTCCAAGGTGCTGTCAAAGCATCTATCAGAACTGCTCCCGGATCCCTGGATCTGGACCCGTAACAAGGAAGCTTGGCGTTCTGTCGAGACGCCATGAGATCTATCTCTGGTTTGCCCCAACGTCGAAGAATTTGGGCAAAGACTTCCGGATGAAGTTCCCACTCCCCCGGATGAAAAGTCTGACGACTTAGGAAATCCGCCTCCCAGTTCTCCACTCCCGGGATGTGGATTGCTGACAGGTGGCAAGAGTGAGACTCTGCCCAGCGAATTATCTTTGATACTTCCATCATTGCTAGGGAGCTTCTTGTCCCTCCCTGATGGTTGATGTAAGCTACAGTCGTGATGTTGTCCGACTGAAACCTGATGAACCCCCGAGTTGTTAACTGGGGCCAAGCCAGAAGGGCATTGAGAACTGCTCTCAATTCCAGAATGTTTATTGGCAGGAGACTCTCCTCCTGATTCCATTGTCCCTGAGCCTTCAGAGAATTCCAGACAGCGCCCCAACCTAGTAGGCTGGCGTCTGTTGTTACAATTGTCCAATCTGGCCTGCTGAATGGCATCCCCCTGGACAGATGTGGCCGAGAAAGCCACCATAGAAGAGAATTTCTGGTCTATTGATCCAGATTCAGAGTAGGGGACAAGTCTGAGTAATCCCCATTCCACTGACTTAGCATGCACAATTGCAGCGGTCTGAGATGTAGGCGTGCAAAGGGTACTATGTCCATTGCCGCTACCATCAAGCCGATTAATTCCATGCATTGAGCCACTGACTGGTGTTGAATGGAATGAAGGACACGGCATGCATTTTGAAGCTTTGTTAACCTGTCTTCTATCAGATAGATCTTCATTTCTACAGAATCTATAAGAGTCCCCAAGAAGGGAACTCTTGTGAGTGGAAAGAGAGAACTCTTCTTTTCGTTCACCTTGCATCCATGCGACCTTAGAAATGCCAGTACTAACTCTGTATGAGACTTGGCAGTTTGAAAGCTTGAAGCTTGTATCAGAATGTCGTCTAGGTACGGAGCTACCGAAATTCCTTGCGGTCTTAGTACTGCCAGAAGAGCACCCAGAACCTTTGTGAAGATTCTTGGAGCCGTAGCTAATCCGAATGGAAGAGCTACAAACTGGTAATGCCTATCTAGGAAGGCAAACCTTAGATACCGGTAATGATCCTTGTGAATCGGTATGTGAAGGTAAGCATCCTTTAAATCCACTGTGGTCATGTACTGACCCTTTTGGATCATGGGTAGAATTGTCCGAATAGTTTCCATTTTGAACGATGGAACTCTTAGGAATTTGTTTAGGATCTTTAAATCCAAGATTGGCCTGAAAGTTCCCTCTTTTTTGGGAACCACAGATTTGAGTAAAACCCTTGTCCGTGTTCCGACCGCGGAACCGGATGGATCACTCCCATTAGTAAAAGATCTTGTACACAGCGTAGAAACGCCTCTTTCTTTATTTGGTTTGTTGACAACCTTGACAGATGAAATCTCCCTTTTGGGGGAGAGGATTTGAAGTCCAGAAGATATCCCTGAGATATGATCTCTAACGCCCAGGGATCCTGGACATCTCTTGCCCAAGCCTGGGCGAAGAGAGAAAGTCTGCCCCCCACTAGATCCGTTCCCGGATCGGGGGCCCTCAATTCATGCTGTCTTAGGGGCAGCAGCAGGTTTCCTGGCCTGCTTGCCCTTGTTCCAGGACTGGTTAGGTCTCCAGCCTTGTCTGTAGCGAGCAACAGCTCCTTCCTGTTTTGGTGCAGAGGAAGTTGATGCTGCTCCTGCTTTGAAATTACGAAAGGAACGAAAATTAGACTGTCTAGCCTTAGGTTTGGCTCTGTCTTGAGGCAGGGCATGGCCTTTACCTCCTGTAATGTCAGCGATAATTTCTTTCAACCCGGGCCCGAATAAGGTCTGCCCTTTGAAAGGTATGTTAAGTAATTTAGATTTAGAAGTAACGTCAGCTGACCAGGATTTTAGCCACAGTGCTCTGCGTGCCTGAATGGCGAATCCGGAATTCTTAGCCGTAAGTTTAGTTAAATGTACTACGGCATCCGAAATAAATGAATTAGCTAGCTTAAGTGTCTTAAGCTTGTTTGAAATCTCATCTATAGTTATTGAGTCAAGAGTCTCTTCCAGGGACTCGGACCAAAAAGCGGCCGTGACAGACGCAATACATGCA
Source organism: Bombina bombina (assembly GCF_027579735.1). Classification (NCBI taxonomy): domain Eukaryota; kingdom Metazoa; phylum Chordata; class Amphibia; order Anura; family Bombinatoridae; genus Bombina; species Bombina bombina. The sequence goes on from NC_069504.1 coordinate 282,134,067, forward strand.
AGGGGTTGCAATATAAAACCTTGTTGAACAAACATTTTCTTAAGGTAACCCTCTAATTTTTTATCCATTGGATCTGAAAAGGCACAGCTATCCTCCACCGGGATAGTGGTACGCTTAGCCAGAGTAGAAACCGCTCCCTCCACCTTAGGGACCGTCTGCCATAAGTCCCGTGTGGTGGCGTCTATTGGAAACATTTTTCTAAACACAGGAGGGGGGGGAAAAGGGTACACCGGGCCTATCCCACTCCTTAGTAATTATCTCTGTAAGCCTCTTAGGTATAGGAAATACGTCAGTACTCGCCGGTACCGCATAGTATCTATCCAGCCTACATAATTTTTCTGGGATTGCAACGGTGTTACAATCATTCAGAGCTGCTAATACCTCCCCTAACAGTACACGGAGGTTTTCGAGTTTAAACTTAAAATTAGAAATGTCTGAATCCATTCTATTGGGATCAGAACCGTCACCTGCAGATTGAAGCTCTCCGTCCTCATGTTCAGCATACTGTGACGCAGTATCAGACATGGCCCTATTATCAACAGCGCACTCTGTTCTCACCCCAGAGTGATCACGCTTACCTCTTAGTTCTGGTAATTTAGCCAAAACTTCAGTCATAACATTAGCCATATCCTGTAATGTGATTTGTAATGGCCGCCCTGATGTACTCGGCGCTACAATATCACGCACCTCCCGAGCGGGAGATGCAGGTACTGACACGTGAGGCGAGTTAGTCGGCATAACTCTCCCCTCGTTGTTTGGTGAAATATGTTCAATTTGTACAGATTGACTTTTATTTAAAGTAGCATCAATGCAATTAGTACATAAATTTCTATTGGGCTCCACTTTGGCTTTAGCACATATAGCACAGAGATATTCCTCTGAATCAGACATGTTTAACACACTAGCAAATAAACTAGCAACTTGGAAATACTTTTCAAAGCAATTTACAAATAATATGAAAACGTACTGTGCCTTTAAGAAGCACAGAAAAAAGTTATGACAGTTGAGAAATAATAAACTTGAGAAACTATAACATCAAATTCTTTCCGGTAAAAACACAATTTTAGCAAAGGATTGCCCCCATTAGTAATGGATAACTAACCCTGAATAGCAGAAAAAAAGTACAGAAATAAACGTTTTTTATCACAGTCAGTTACAATCTCACAGCTCTGCTGTGAGTGATTACCTCCCTCAAAATAAGTTTTGAAGACCCCTGAGCTCTGTAGAGACGAACCGGATCATGCAGGGAAGACAAGAGACTTCTGACTGAATTTTTTGATGCGTAGCAAAAGCGCCAAAATAGGCCCCTCCCCCTCACACACAACAGTGAGGGAGATCAGTAAACTGTCTTAAATTAAATAAAACGACTGCCAAGTGGAAAAAAACAGTGCCCAAAACATTTTTTCACCCAGTACCTCAGAAAATTAAACGATTTAACATGCCAGCAAAAACGTTTAACATCAAATAAATGAAATGTCATTAGAAAGCCTGTTGCTAGTCACTGCAAATTAGGCTAAAGTCTTATGCATACAGTATTATCCCAGTGAAGTGCCATTCCCCAGAATACTGAAGTGTAAATATACCTACATGACAGCCTGATACCAGTTGCTACTACTGCATTTAAGGCTGAGCTTACATTATATCGGTATGGCAGAATTTTCTCAGTCAATTCCATTGTCAGAAAATAATATGCTGCTACATACCTCTTTGCAGATTAACCTGCCCGCTGTCCCCTGATCTGAAGTTTACCTCACTCCTCAGATGGCCGAGAACAGCAATATGATCTTAACTACGCCGGCTAAAATCATACAAAAAACTCAGGTAGATTCTTCTTCAAATTCTACCAGAGAAGGAACAACACACTCCGGTGCTGTTATAAAATAACAAACTTTTGATTGAAGGTATAAAACTAAGTATAATCACCACAGTCCTCTCACACATCCTATCTATTAGTTGGGTGCAAGAGAATGACTGGGTGTGACGTAGAGGGGAGGAGCTATGTGGCAGCTCTGCTGGGTGAATCCTCTTGCACTTCCTGTTGGGGAGGAGTTAATATCCCAGAAGTAATGATGACCCGTGGACTGACCACACTTAACAGGAGAAACTAACAGTTTAACACCTCTTCTCTTTACTTTTCCTGCTTAGAGCCAGCAAAGAGAATGACTGGGGGTGGAGTTAAGGGGGGAGCTATATAAACAGCTCTGCTGTGGTGCTCTCTTTGCTATTTCCTGTCAGGAAGGACAATATCCCACAAGTTAGGATGAATCCGTGGACTCGGTACATAATGCAAAAGAAATAATAATGCCTAACCATGCATACAGAGAAACAGCCTCCCTTGAGGCAAGCGGAAGGGGCATGTAGTATGTGAGCTCCTGTCAATAAAAGCAATGTTGCCTTTGATTTTTTTGTGGAGGTTTTGAATGAAAAATAAATGGGAAAGCAACCCAGAGTCAACAATAGCATATTGCAATACATTAATTATGCTTCTAAAGAATTGCTTTGAGAATTATGACATGGATAGCAATGGTTACTGAAAGCACTAAAGTTATTGTGTCACTTGCATTTGCCTTATATAATGAAAGGGATAACCACACAAACTTTCATACCATTGATGTGTGTTCCAAAGTCAATTTTGCACACATCGTCATATTGCAAAACTGTTGGGTCTCCAGCATTTGGAGTGTAGTGAGCTGCACAGTTATTCAAAGAACATCCTGTAGGGAATGCAAGACCAGCATACAGTCCGTTGTCTTTAATCAGCTTGCGGGAACAGTCCTCAAGCTTTTCACTAAAAAACACAATTGAGCAATAATTATTTTCTAAGAACAAAAAATGTTAAGAAACAAAAATGTGTGTGTGTATATATTTATTTATATTTTAAAACAACAGATATACCAGGGAATACAGAATCCATCTCAAACACCACTTAAATAATTACCATATTTCAATCATGGGCATGCCAGGTTTTATCCAGCTCATGACATATTTCCTCACTTGTCTGTGAGCTTCTGCAGCTTGTCTAAAATCAGTCCAAATTTCTTCACTAGCTTGATCCAAAGCCTTCTTTTCATCATGTGTTGTTCTCCAAGCAGCAGAACGCCTGCAGAAATTACAATGGTATTTAAGACAGATGAGAAATTGCACACTTTAAAAATTAAAAAATGTAATCATTCCAATAGATCACAAAATAATAATTAAAAAAAAAAAACATACCTTTCCAGTTTACTTCTATCCCCAAACTTACTTTGTTCCCCTGGACTCCTTTATTTAAAAGGGACACTCAGGTTTTATTAAATTTTCATGATTCAGATACAGCATGTCATTTTAAACAACTTTCCAATATACTTCCCTTAAAAAAAAAAATGTGCAGTCTTTTATATTTACACTTTTGAGTCACCAGCTCCTACTGAGAATGTGCAAGAACTAAGAATATAAGTATATGCATTTGTGATTGGCTGATTGCTATCACATGGTACAGGGGGAGGGGAAATATACATAACTTTGAAATGTGTTAGAAAATAATCGACTACTCATTTGAAATTCAGAGTAAATGCTATTGTATTGTCTTGTTATCTTGCATTTGTTGATTATGCAAATCTGCTGTGTTTACTGGTCCTTTAAGATTAAACTTATTTATGACTACAAGCATGCATGTGTCCTGGGTACTATATGATAGCAGTGCTTGTAAAAACATTGTTGCAACCACTGCTGTCACATAGTGCCCAAGACATGTGCACACTCCTGCATCTACCTAGGTTTGATCTTCAACTGAAGATACCAGGAGGTCAGCAAATTTGACACCAGAAATCAAGTGGAAAGGTTTTAAAAAATAAAAAATATGACATGCTCTATATGAATCATGAACTAAACTAGAAATACATTAAGTAATGTATCTATTAACAAAATAAGTGAGAAGGCTGAACCAGAGCAATGGACAGATGACCACTTAAAAAGTTTGTTAAAATATACTAATCATCTACAGCCATGAGAGATTGAATTGCAAGATGTTTTCCAATAACTGAAAAACAATTTATGATTACCTGATACATTTCTTTCAGAGTTGAGTCCATGATAAATTACTTCTGGGAATTACTCTTCTCTACCACTAGGAGGAGGCAAAGATTTCCAAACCCCAGGAACTTTATAAAACCCCTCCCACCCCTCAACAGTACCTCAGTCTAACATATAGCCGAGCACAAAGAAGAAGAAAAAGTATTAAGAGCAACAAAAATCGGAGCAGGGGAAAAAAGGAAATTTATGCTTACTTGTGGGATATTATCCTCCTGCTAACAGGAAGTGGCAAAGAGCACCACAGCAGAGCTGTATATATAGCTCCTCCCTTCCTTCCACCCCCAGTCATTTGACCGAAGGTTTAGGAAGAGAAAGGAAAAGCTAAAAGGTGCAGAGGTGACTAAAGTTGTAAAAATAAAATATAATCCGTCTTAAAATGACAGGGAGGGCCGTGGACTTGTCGTATCGTAGAAGAAATCAATTTATCAAGTAAGCATAAATTTCCTTTTCTTCTACAAGATACGACGAGTCCACGGATTTCATCCTTACTTGTGGGATACAATACCAAAGCTACAGGACACGGATGAAAGGGAGGGACAAGACAGAGACCTAAACGGAAGGCACCACTGCTTGAAGAACCTTTCTCCCAAAAACAGTCTCAGAAGAAGCAAAAGTATGAAATTTGTAAAATTTGGAAAAAGTATGAAGGGACGACCAAGTCGCAGCCATACAAATCTGTTCAACAGAAGCATCTTTTTTAAAGGCCCATGTGGAAGCCACAGCCCTAGTAGAATGAGCCGTAATTCTGTCAGGAGGCTGCTGTCCAGCAGTCTTATATGCCAGGCGGATGATACTCCTCAGCCAAAAAGAAAGAGGTAGCCGTTGCTTTCTGACCCCTACGCTTTCCAAAATAAACAATGAATAATGAAGATGATTGACGGAAATCCTTGATTGCCTGTAAGTAAAACTTCAAGGCACGGACCACGTCCAGATTATGTAACAGACGCTCCTTCTTAGAAGGATTAGGACACAAGGAAGGAACAACAATTTCCTGATTAATATTCTTATTTGAAACAACCTTAGGAAGAAATCCAGGTTTGGTACGCAAAACCACCTTATCGGAATGAAATATAAGATAAGGTGAATCACATTGTAATGCTGAAAGCTCCGAAACTCTTCGAGCAAAAGAAAGAGCAACCAAAAACCAAACTTTTCCAAGATAACAATTTAATATCTATGGAATGCATGGGTTCAAACGGAACCCCTTGAAGAACTCGAACTAAATTCAAACTCCAGGGAGGAGTAATTGGTCTAAATACAGGCTTAACTCTGGATAGAGCCTGACAAAAAGACTGAACATCTGGCACATCTGCCAAACGTTTGTGAAGCAAAATTGACAAAGCAGAAATCTGTCCCTTTAAGGAACTTGCTGATAACCCTTTCTCCAATCCTTCTTGGAGAAAAGACAGAATCCTGGGAATCCTAACTTTACTCCATGAGAAACCCTGGGATTCTCAGTTCCAGAATATTGATTGGAAGTAGAGACTCCACCTGAGTCCAAACACCCTGAGCCTTCAGGGAATTCCAGACTGCACCCCAGCCCAGTAGACTGGCATCCGTTATCACTATCACCCACGAGGGTCTGCGGAAACAAGGCCCCTGGGACAGATGATCCGGCGACAACCACCAAAGAAGAGAGTCTCTGGTCTCTTGATCCATATTTATCTGAGGAGATAAATTTGCATAGTCCCCATTCCACTGTCCGAGCATGCACAGCTGCAGTGGCCTGAGATGAAAGCGAGCAAACGGAATGATGTCCATTGCCGCTACCATTAATCCAATGACCTCCATACACTGAGCCACTGATGGCCGAGGAATGGCCTGAAGTGCTCGGCAAGTATTTAGAATCTTTGATTTTCTGACCTCCGTCAGAAAACAGAATTTATGTTTACCTGATAAATTACTTTCTCCAACGGTGTGTCCGGTCCACGGCGTCATCCTTACTTGTGGGATATTCTCTTCCCCAACAGGAAATGGCAAAGAGCCCAGCAAAGCTGGTCACATGATCCCTCCTAGGCTCCGCCTACCCCAGTCATTCGACCGACGTTAAGGAGGAATATTTGCATAGGAGAAACCATATGGTACCGTGGTGACTGTAGTTAAAGAAAATAAATCATCAGACCTGATTAAAAAAAAAACCAGGGCGGGCCGTGGACCGGACACACCGTTGGAGAAAGTAATTTATCAGATAAACATAAATTCTGTTTTCTCCAACATAGGTGTGTCCGGTCCACGGCGTCATCCTTACTTGTGGGAACCAATACCAAAGCTTTAGGACACGGATGAAGGGAGGGAGCAAATCAGGTCACCTAAATGGAAGGCACCACGGCTTGCAAAACCTTTCTCCCAAAAATAGCCTCAGAAGAAGCAAAAGTATCAAACTTGTAAAATTTGGTAAAAGTGTGCAGTGAAGACCAAGTCGCTGCCCTACATATCTGATCAACAGAAGCCTCGTTCTTGAAGGCCCATGTGGAAGCCACAGCCCTAGTGGAATGAGCTGAGATTCTTTCGGGAGGCTGCCGTCCGGCAGTCTCGTAAGCCAATCTGATGATGCTTTTAATCCAAAAAGAGAGAGAGGTAGAAGTTGCTTTTTGACCTCTCCTTTTACCGGAATAAACAACAAACAAGGAAGATGTTTGTCTAAAATCCTTTGTAGCATCTAAATAGAATTTCAGAGCGCGAACAACATCCAAATTGTGCAACAAACGTTCCTTCTTTGAAACTGGTTTCGGACACAGAGAAGGTACGATAATCTCCTGGTTAATGTTTTTGTTAGAAACAACTTTTGGAAGAAAACCAGGTTTAGTACGTAAAACCACCTTATCTGCATGGAACACCAGATAAGGAGGAGAACACTGCAGAGCAGATAATTCTGAAACTCTTCTAGCAGAAGAAATTGCAACTAAAAACAAAACTTTCCAAGATAATAACTTAATATCAACGGAATGCAAGGGTTCAAACGGAACCCCCTGAAGAACTGAAAGAACTAAATTGAGACTCCAAGGAGGAGTCAAAGGTTTGTAAACAGGCTTAATTCTAACCAGAGCCTGAACAAAGGCTTGAACATCTGGCACAGCGGCCAGCTTTTTGTGAAGTAACACAGACAAGGCAGAAATCTGTCCCTTCAGGGAACTTGCAGATAATCCTTTTTCCAGTCCTTCTTGAAGGAAGGATAGAATCCTAGGAATCTTAACCTTGTCCCAAGAGATTCACACCAACAGATATATTTTTTCCAAATTTTGTGGTAAATCTTTCTAGTTACAGGCTTTCTGGCCTGAACAAGAGTATCGATAACAGAATCTGAGAACCCTCGCTTCGATAAGATCAAGCGTTCAATCTCCAAGCAGTCAGCTGGAGTGAAACCAGATTCGGATGTTCGAACGGACCCTGAACAAGAAGGTCTCGTCTCAAAGGTAGCTTCCAAGGTGGAGCCGATGACATATTCACCAGATCTGCATACCAAGTCCTGCGTGGCCACGCAGAAGCTATCAAGATCACCGACGCCCTCTCCTGATTGATCCTGGCTACCAGCCTGGGGATGAGAGGAAACGGCGGGAACACATAAGCTAGTTTGAAGGTCCAAGGTGCTACTAGTGCATCCACTAGAGCCGCCTTGGGATCCCTGGATCTGGACCCGTAGCAAGGAACTTTGAAGTTCTGACGAGAGGCCATCAGATCCATGTCTGGAATGCCCCACAGCTGAGTGACTTGGGCAAAGATTTCCGGATGGAGTTCCCACTCCCCCGGATGCAATGTCTGACGACTCAGAAAATCCGCTTCCCAATTTTCCACTCCTGGGATGTGGATAGCAGACAGGTGGCAGGAGTGAGACTCCGCCCATAGAATGATTTTGGTCACTTCTTCCATCGCCAGGGAACTCCTTGTTCCCCCCTGATGGTTGATGTACGCAACAGTTGTCATGTTGTCTGATTGAAACCGTATGAACTTGGCCCTCGCTAGCTGAGGCCAAGCCTTGAGAGCATTGAATATCGCTCTCAGTTCCAGAATATTTATCGGTAGAAGAGATTCTTCCCGAGACCAAAGACCCTGAGCTTTCAGGGATCCCCAGACCGCGCCCCAGCCCATCAGACTGGCGTCGGTCGTGACAATGACCCACTCTGGTCTGCGGAATGTCATCCCTCGTGACAGGTTGTCCAGGGACAGCCACCAACGGAGTGAGTCTCTGGTCCTCTGATTTACTTGTATCTTCGGAGACAAGTCTGTATAGTCCCCATTCCACTGACTGAGCATGCACAGTTGTAATGGTCTTAGATGAATGCGTGCAAAAGGAACTATGTCCATTGCCGCTACCATCAACCCGATCACTTCCATGCACTGAGCTATGGAAGGAAGAGGAACGGAATGAAGTATCCGACAAGAGTCTAGAAGTTTTGTTTTTCTGGCCTCTGTCAGAAAAATCCTCATTTCTAAGGAGTCTATTATTGTTCCCAAGAAGGGAACCCTTGTTGACGGAGATAGAGAACTCTTTCCCACGTTCACTTTCCATCCGTGAGATCTGAGAAAGGCCAGGACAATGTCCGTGTGAGCCTTTGCTTGAGGAAGGGACGACGCTTGAATCAGAATGTCGTCCAAGTAAGGTACTACAGCAATGCCCCTTGGTCTTAGCACAGCTAGAAGGGACCCTAGTACCTTTGTGAAAATCCTTGGAGCAGTGGCTAATCCGAAAGGAAGCGCCACGAACTGGTAATGTTTGTCCAGGAATGCGAACCTCAGGAACCGATGATGTTCCTTGTGGATAGGAATATGTAGATACGCATCCTTTAAATCCACCGTGGTCATGAATTGACCGTCCTGGATGGAAGGAAGAATAGTTCGAATGGTTTCCATCTTGAACGATGGAACCTTGAGAAACTTGTTTAAAATCTTGAGATCTAAGATTGGTCTGAACGTTCCCTCTTTTTTGGGAACTATAAACAGATTGGAGTAGAACCCCATCCCTTGTTCTCTTAATGGAACAGGATGAATCACTCCCATTTTTAACAGGTCTTCTACACAATGTAAGAATGCCTGTCTTTTTATGTGGTCTGAAGACAACTGAGACCTATGGAACCTCCCCCTTGGGGGAAGTCCCTTGAATTCCAGAAGATAACCTTGGGAGACTATTTCTAGCGCCCAAGGATCCAGAACATTTCTTGCCCAAGCCTGAGCGAAGAGAGAGAGTCTGCCCCCCACCAGATCCGGTCCCGGATCGGGGGCCAACATTTCATGCTGTCTTGGTAGCAGTGGCAGGTTTCTTGGCCTGCTTTCCCTTGTTCCAGCCTTGCATTGGTCTCCAAGCTGGCTTGGCTTGAGAAGTATTACCCTCTTGCTTAGAGGACGTAGCACTTTGGGCTGGTCCGTTTCTACGAAAGGGACGAAAATTAGGTTTATTTTTTGCCTTGAAAGGCCGATCCTGAGGAAGGGCGTGGCCCTTACCCCCAGTGATATCAGAGATAATCTCTTTCAAGTCAGGGCCAAACAGCGTTTTCCCCTTGAAAGGAATGTTAAGTAGCTTGTTCTTGGAAGACGCATCAGCCGACCAAGATTTCAACCAAAGCGCTCTGCGCGCCACAATAGCAAACCCAGAATTCTTAGCCGCTAACCTAGCCAATTGCAAAGTGGCGTCTAGGGTGAAAGAATTAGCCAATTTGAGAGCATTGATTCTGTCCATAATCTCCTCATAAGGAGGAGAATCACTACCGACCGCCTTTATCAGCTCATCGAACCAGAAACATGCGGCTGTAGCGACAGGGACAATGCATGAAATTGGTTGTAGAAGGTAACCCTGCTGAACAAACATCTTTTTAAGCAAACCTTCTAATTTTTTATCCATAGGATCTTTGAAAGCACAACTATCCTCTATGGGTATAGTGGTGCGTTTATTTAAAGTGGAAACCGCTCCCTCGACCTTGGGGACTGTCTGCCATAAGTCCTTTCTAGGGTCGACCATAGGAAACAATTTTTTAAATATGGGGGGAGGGACGAAAGGAATACCGGGCCTTTCCCATTCTTTATTAACAATGTCCGCCACCCGCTTGGGTATAGGAAAAGCTTCTGGGAGCCCCGGCACCTCTAGGAACTTGTCCATTTTACATAGTTTCTCTGGGATGACCAACCTGTCACAATCATCCAGAGTGGATAATACCTCCTTAAGCAGAATGCGGAGATGTTCCAACTTAAATTTAAATGCAATCACATCAGGTTCAGCTTGTTGAGAAATGTTCCCTGAATCAGTAATTTCTCCCTCAGACAAAACCTCCCTGGCCCCATCAGACTGGGTTAGGGGCCCTTCAGAAATATTATTATCAGCGTCGTCATGCTCTTCAGTATCTAAAACAGAGCAGTCGCGCTTACGCTGATAAGTGTTCATTTTGGCTAAAATGTTTTTGACAGAATTATCCATTACCGCCGTTAATTGTTGCATAGTAAGGAGTATTGGCGCGCTAGATGTACTAGGGGCCTCCTGAGTGGGCAAGACTCGTGTAGACGAAAGAGGGAATGATGCAGTACCATGCTTACTCCCCTCACTTGAGGAATCATCTTGGGCATCATTGTCACATAAATCACATTTATTTAAATGAATAGGAATTCTGGCTTCCCCACATTCAGAACACAGTCTGGTAGTTCAGACATGTTAAACAGGCATAAACTTGATAACAAAGTACAAAAAACGTTTTAAAATAAAACCGTTACTGTCACTTTAAATTTTAAACTGAACACACTTTATTACTGCAATTGCGAAAAAACATGAAGGAATTGTTCAAAATTCACCAAATTTTCACCACAGTGTCTTAAAGCCTTAAAAGTATTGCACACCAAATTTGGAAGCTTTAACCCTTAAAATAACGGAACCGGAGCCGTTTTGAACTTTAACCCCTTTACAGTCCCTGGTATCTGCTTTGCTGAGACCCAACCAAGCCCCAAGGGGAATACGATACCAAATGACGCCTTCAGAAAGTCTTTTCTAAGTATCAGAGCTCCTCTCACATGCGACTGCATGCCATGCCTCTCAAAAACAAGTGCGCAACACCGGCGCGAAAATGAGGCTCTGCCTATGCTTTGGGAAAGCCCCTAAAGAATAAGGTGTCTAAAACAGTGCCTGCCGATATGATTATATCAAAATACCCAGATAAAATGATTCCTCAAGGCTAAATATGTGTTAATAATGAATCGATTTAGCCCAGAAAAAGTCTACAGTCTTAATAAGCCCTTTTTGAAGCCCTTATTTACGATCGTAATAAACATGGCTTACCGGATCCCATAGGGAAAATGACAGCTTCCAGCATTACATCGTCTTGTTAGAATGTGTCATACCTCAAGCAGCAAGAGACTGCTCACTGTTCCCCCAACTGAAGTTAATTGCTCTCAACAGTCCTGTGTGGAACAGCCATGGATTTTAGTGACGGTTGCTAAAATCATTTTCCTCATACAAACAGAAATCTTCATCTCTTTTCTGTTTCTGAGTAAATAGTACATACCAGCACTATTTCAAAATAACAAACTCTTGATTGAATAATAAAAACTACAGTTAAACACTAAAAAAACTCTAAGCCATCTCCGTGGAGATGTTGCCTGTACAACGGCAAAGAGAATGACTGGGGTAGGCGGAGCCTAGGAGGGATCATGTGACCAGCTTTGCTGGGCTCTTTGCCATTTCCTGTTGGGGAAGAGAATATCCCACAAGTAAGGATGACGCCGTGGACCGGACACACCTATGTTGGAGAAATATTTTCATGTCTACCGAGTCTATCAGAGTTCCCAAGAAGGGAACCCTTGTCTTTGGAACTAGTGAACTCTTTTCTATGTTCACCTTCCAACCGTGAGTTCTCAGGAAAGACAACACTGTGTCCGTGTGAAATTTTGTCAGATGATACATTGACGCCTCGATCAAAATATCGTCCAGATAAGGCGTCACTGCTATGCCCCCCGGTCTGAGAACCACCAGAAGGGACCCTAGAACCTTTGTGAAGATCCTGGGTGCTGTGGCCAACCCGAAGGGAAAAGCCATGAACTGAAAATGTTTGTCCAGCAAGGCAAACCTTAGGAACTGATGATCCTTGTGAATAGGGATATGAAGGTATGCATCCTTCAAGTCCACAGTAGTCATATATTGACCCTCATGGATCATTGGTAAGATTGTTCGTATAGTCTCCATCTTGAATGATGGATCTCTGAGAAACTTGTTTAGACACTTGAAATCTAAAATGGGTCTGAAAGTTCCCTCTTTTTTGTAAACCACGAAACGATTTGAGTAAAACCCCTGCCCCTGTTCCAGTTTTGGAACGGGACAAATTACTCCCATGGTAGAGAAGTCTTTTACACAGCGTAAGAACGCCTCTCTTTTTATCTGGTCTACAGATAATCGTGAAAGATGAAATCTCCCTCTTGGGAGAAAATCCTTGACTTCCAGTTGATACACGTGGGTCACGATTTCCAGTGCCCAGGGGTCCTGAACATCTCTTGCCCAAGACTGAGCAAAGAAAGAAAGTCTGCCCCCTACAAGATCCGGTCCCGGAATCGGGGGCCGCCCCTTCATGCTGTCTTTGTAGCAGCAGCGGGCTTCTTGGATTGTTTACCTTTATTCCAAGCCTGGTTGGGTCTCCAGACTGACTTGGATTGAGCAAAATTCCCTTCCTGCTTTGTGGAGGAAGAAGAAGCAGAGGGTCCTCCTTTAAAGTTTCGAAAGGAACGAAAATTATTTTGTTTACCCCTCATCTTAACAGACTTATCCTGAGGTAGGGCATGGCCTTTACCTCCAGTAATGTCAGAAATGATTTCCTTCAATTCAGGCCCGAACAGGGTCTTATCTTTAAAAGGAATAGCTAAAAGCTTAGATTTTGATGACATATCAGCAGACCAAGATTTGAGCCATAACGCTCTACGCGCTAAAATGGCAAATCCTGCATTTTTCGCCGCTAATTTGAAGAGCGGCATCAGTAATAAAAGAATTGGCTAGCTTGAGAGCCTTAATTCTATCCAAAATGTCATCTAATGGAGTCTCAACCTTCAGAGACTCTTCTAGAGCATCAAACCAAAAAGCTGCTGCAGTAGTAACTGGAACAATGCAAGCCGTAGGTTGCAAAAGGAAACCCTGATGAATAAATAATTTCTTTAGAAGACCCTCTAACTTTTTATACATAGGGTCTTTGAAAGCACAACTGTCCTCAATAGGTATAGTTGTACGCTTAGCCAGGGTAGATATAGCTCCCTCCACCTTAGGGACCGTTTGCCAAGAGTCCCGAATGGTGTCTGAAATGGGAAACATTTTCTTAAAATTAGGAGGGGGAGAGAACGGTATACCTGGTCTATCCCATTCCTTTTTTACAATTTCCGAAATTCTTTTAGGAACCGGAAAAACATCAGTGTAAGTAGGTACCTCTAGATATTTGTCCATCTTAAACAATTTCTCTGGTGGTATCACAATAGGATCACAATCATCCAGAGTCGCTAAAAGTCAAGCTTAAATTTAAAGGACATCACGTCCAAATCTGTCTGAGGTAACACATTTTCTGAGTCTGAAAGTTCTCCCTCAGACAGCAATTCCCTGACCCCCAACTCAGAGCACTGTGAGGGTACATCGGAAATAGCCAATAAAGCATCAGAGGATTCAGTATGCACATTAATACCTGACCTACTGCGTTTACCCTGTAACACAGGTAATTTAGATAATACCTCTGTAAGGGTAGTTGACATAACTGCAGCCATCTCCTGCAGATTAAAAGAATTAGACGCACTAGAGGTACTTGGCGTCGCTTGTGTGGGCGTTAAAGGTCGTGACACTTGGGGAGAATTGGATGGCATATCCCGATTCTCTTCAGATTGAGAATCATCCTTAGGCACACTTTCTTTACCTAAAATATGCTTTTTACAATGTAAGGCCCTTTCAATACAAGAGGTGCACAATGTAAGAGGGGGTTCCACAATGGCTTCTAAACACATAGAGCAATGAGTTTCCTCAATGTCAGACATGTTGAACAGACTAGTAAGAACCACAATAGTCGTTAAACACTATTGATTTAAACAATTTTTTAAAAAAAAAGGGGAATGCGCCTTTAAGAAATAAAAAAAGCGCACAATTTTTCCCAAACTGCTTCAAAACGTTAATTAACTCTTTAAAATTAGCTACACCTAATCAATAGTTCCAAAAATTATTGCACCCCAAGAGTAAGGGGAGAAATTAACCTCTAAAAGATATTTATAGTCAAAATAATGTCAGATTTGAAAAAAAATAACCCCTGCACCTCGCCACAGCTCTGCTGTGGCACCTACCTGCCCCCAGGGTACTGCAAAGTTACTCAACAACGGTCCGGTTAACAGAACACCATTCTAGGCTCAACCGGAGCTAATGCCTGCTGCCTTCTCAGCCAGAGTAAAGCGCGCGTCTGAGCACGCGAAAATAAGCCCAGCCCATCATGGACGACGATCGCATAAGACTAAACAACCGCAAAGTGAAGCGGTTTAGAGTATAAAGCCATGTGGATTTGTTTTACCCCTAAGCACACACAAAATACGGCCATACTGTTTATTTGAACACACAATAAGAACCGTTGAGCCTCCCAGTGTCCCTTTATATTGCTTTCAAGCCTAATATAAATGCTTGGCCCAATATGTCAATAAGATAAAATAAGCACAGGTTTCTCAGTAATACTCCTTGTTTACAGGTCTACTGCTTACCCCTTCATCTGCAGTGAAAAAATGTCAGCCAGTTCTGATATACCAAGTCTCCTCAGAAATAAAGGGCTGCACATACCTCAATGCTACTTGTAGCATGAAACCGTTCTCCACACTTAAGATTTCTCTTGCATTACCTTCAGAAGCTCTGTAGGAACCAACATGGATCTTAGTTACATCTGCTAAGATCATCAACCTCAGGGCAGGAATCTTCTTCCATATCTCCCTGAGGAAACTAGTACTCACCGGTACCATTTAAAATAAAAAAACTGCTTGATTGAAGAAACTAAAACTAACACCTCACTTTACCTCTTCCTAGTACTAACACAGGCAAAGAGAATGACTGGGGGTGGAGGGAAGGGAGGAGCTACAGGGAGTGCAGAATTATTAGGCAAGTTGTATTTTTGAGGATTAATTTTATTATTGAACAACAACCATGTTCTCAATGAACCCAAAAAACTCATTAATATCAAAGATGAATAGTTTTGGAAGTAGTTTTTAGTTTGTTTTTAGTTATAGCTATTTTAGGGGGATATCTGTGTGTGCAGGTGACTATTACTGTGCATAATTATTAGGCAACTTAACAAAAAACAAATATATACCCATTTCAATTATTTATTTTTACCAGTGAAACCAATATAACATCTCAACATTCACAAATATACATTTCTGACATTCAAAAACAAAACAAAAACAAATCAGTGACCAATATAGCCACCTTTCTTTGCAAGGACACTCCATGGATTCTGTCAGTGTTTTGATCTGTTCACCATCAACATTGCGTGCAGCAGCAACCACAGCCTCCCAGACACTGTTCAGAGAGGTGTACTGTTTTCCCTCCTTGTAAATCTCACATTTAATGATGGACCACAGGTTCTCAATGGGGTTCAGATCAGGTGAACAAGGAGGCCATGTCATTAGATTTTCTTCTTTTATACCCTTTCTTGCCAGCCACGCTGTGGAGTACTTGGACGCGTGTGATGGAGCATTGTCCTGCATGAAAATCATGTTTTTCTTGAAGGATGCAGACTTCTTCCTGTACCACTGCTTGAAGAATGTGTCTTCCAGAAACTGGCAGTAGGACTGGGAGTTGAGCTTGACTCCATCCTCAACCCGAAAAGGCTCTACAAGCTCATCTTTGATGATACCAGCCCAAACCAGTACTCCACCTCCACCTTGCTGGCGTCTGAGTCGGACTGGAGCTCTCTGCCCTTTACCTATCCAGCCACGGGCCCATCCATCTGGCCCATCAAGACTCACTCTCATTTCATCAGTCCATAAAACCTTAGAAAAATCAGTCTTGAGATATTTCTTGGCCCAGTCTTGACGTTTCAGCTTGTGTGTCTTGTTCAGTGGTGGTCGTCTTTCAGCCTTTCTTACCTTGGCCATGTCTCTGAGTATTGCACACCTTGTGCTTTTGGGCACTCCAGTGATGTTGCAGCTCTGAAATATGGCCAAACTGGTGGCAAGTGGCATCTTGGCAGCTGCACGCTTGACTTTTCTCAGTTCATGGGCAGTTATTTTGCGCCTTGGTTTTTCCACACGCTTCTTGCGACCCTGTTGACTATTTTGAATGAAACGCTTGATTGTTCGATGATCACGCTTCAGAAGCTTTGCAATTTTAAGAGTGCTGCATCCCTCTGCAAGATATCTCACTATTTTTGACTTTTCTGAGCCTGTCAAGTCCTTCTTTTGACCCATTTTGCAAAGGAAAGGAAGTTGCCTAATAATTATGCACACCTGATATAGGGTGTTGATGTCATTAGACCACACCCCTTCTCATTACAGAGATGCACATCACCTAATATGCTTAATTGGTAGTAGGCTTTCGAACCTATACAGCTTGGAGTAAGACAACATGCATAAAGAGGATGATGTGGTCAAAATACTCATTTGCCTAATAATTCTGCACTCCCTGTATATATACAGCTCTGCTGTGGTGCTCTTTGCCACTTCCTGTTAGCAGGAGGATAATATCCCACAAGTAAGGATGAAATCCGTGGACTCATCGTATCTTGTAGAAGAAACAGATGCTATGCACGAAAAAAGAAAAAGCCAACACAGAAAAATACAGGGTGTGGTCTCATGGATTCTCACCACCATGAAAAGAATTTATCAGGTAAGCAATTAGGTTTTCTTTCAGACAGGTGGTGAGAATCCACGATCCATGCCTCCTGGGAACTAATACCCAAAGCTGTGGAGTCCTCGAGTAATAACAAAAGTGTGACCTAAAAAACTTTTTTCACTGAGAAACTAAAAATCCACAACCCCAATAGAGCCTAAAAAAGGCAATAAAAATAAACAGGCAAAAACAAATCAACCTAAGACAATTGCTTGAAGGACATCTTACTAAAGAAGTAAAAAACATCAAAATGGTAGAAAACAAAATATGCAAAGTAGACTAAGTAGCTGTCTTGCAAATTGGTCCACTGATAAATCTTTCTAAAAAGCCCAATAAGTGGTAACTGATCTGGTAGAATAAGCATAATTTCTAGATGGAGGCTGACCTGCCTCCAAGAAAACTATATAACTCAGAAGCTTCAGCCAAGAAGCCAATGAAACAGTAGAAATGTTTTGCCCTTCCATAGAACCAACCAAAGGAACAAACTAAAAGTTTGTCTGACATTCTTAGTAGTTTCCACATTACACTTCAAAGCTCTCAAAGAATCCAAAACATGAAGATCTCTCTGAAAAATTCTTAGGATTAAAGGAACAACAACAATATCCCAACTTAAATTGTCAGAAAATACAACCTTATCCTGAAGAAAAATGACATAAGGAGGAACACAAGAAAGTGTAGAAAACCTCTTCCAGGTTGATTCAAAACATTCTTAGTTCACTGGAGCGTCTTAAAGGGACAGTCTACACCCTATGTTAAGTTGTATTTATCTCTTAAAACATATAAAATAAGTGTCCTGCAACTGGTCCTTATACTGCTACTTGAAAGCTGTAGTTGAAATTGCCGAAAGCGTTTCTTTTTTTATCATCAGAAAATGGCTGCCAGGCTCCACCCACCTATTTTGTGTATTGATGGCTATGTGTTGCATTCCAATCATTATCGACTCGTAAATTAGTTTTTTGTGCTTGCGCATATGCAGTTGAGTGTTGCTGCCTAATCAGTCCCTAATATTTTAGTTTGTAACTTTCGTTCCGGAAGAGGTGTTTACTGTGCACTGCTTGGCATAGCACTAAATTTCCACTGCGGTATGTTTGAACATTTTGAATAAAAATAAATGTTTATTTTTTACATAATTGTGTATCTGTTATTTTTTAAATATATATATATATATTTATATCTAAAATATAGGAACGTGTTGTTTTTTTGGAGGGGGGCTCCATCGGCTCAGAAGTATGCAGCAGGCGAGTCTGCAGAGGGGGAACCGGATCATCTACCTACCTCAATAGTGTTGTCTTTCTGTTCTCTCTAGCAGCACTGTCTCTATTAACCCTCTAAGAGATGCCAAGGTGAGTAGGGACAGTGTAGGCAGAGAGTACAGAAACCTGCACTCTCCTATCCTGGTTGCCTGAAGAGTGTATGGTTTAGATCTGGGGTTGAAATTAAGACCGGAGGCTTAGCAGAGGATCAGAGATTGGGTCAGGAATTAAAGCATCTTCTTACCATGCATCAACTCAACAGTGCACACTTGCCAATGTCTATAGCTCAGTGTTACTGTCAGAGGGTAAGTAAAGGCAGCTGGGGTGGACCAGAGGTACTAGTGGATGGGTTAGGGAGCTCTTGTGGTCTCTTTCTATTATTTGGTTTTCAGCCAAAATGATCTGTTGCGAGGCTGTGTTCATACTTTAATTCTCTCAGCTGTTATTCTTGTTAACAACCTTTATCCCCTCAATAAGATCAATGTGTTAACTTAAAATTATTTTGACTACATAATGTGCACTTTTAATAAAAGCTTGATTATGCCGCGTAATGATGGAGTGGCAGAGAGAAGGTTTAAAAACAGAATTTATGTTTACCTGATAAATTTCTTTCTCCAACGGTGTGTCCGGTCCACGGCGTCATCCTTACTTGTGGGATATTCTCTTCCCCAACAGGAAATGGCAAAGAGCCCAGCAAAGCTGGTCACATGATCCCTCCTAGGCTCCGCCTACCCCAGTCATTCGACCGACGTTAAGGAGGAATATTTGCATAGGAGAAACCATATGGTACCGTGGTGACTGTAGTTAAAGAAAATAAATTAACAGACCTGATTAAAAAAACCAGGGCGGGCCGTGGACCGGACACACCGTTGGAGAAAGAAATTTATCAGGTAAACATAAATTCTGTTTTCTCCAACATAGGTGTGTCCGGTCCACGGCGTCATCCTTACTTGTGGGAACCAATACCAAAGCTTTAGGACACGGATGAAGGGAGGGAGCAAATCAGGTCACCTAAATGGAAGGCACCACGGCTTGCAAAACCTTTCTCCCAAAAATAGCCTCAGAAGAAGCAAAAGTATCAAACTTGTAAAATTTGGTAAAAGTGTGCAGTGAAGACCAAGTCGCTGCCCTACATATCTGATCAACAGAAGCCTCGTTCTTGAAGGCCCATGTGGAAGCCACAGCCCTAGTGGAATGAGCTGTGATTCTTTCGGGAGGCTGCCGTCCGGCAGTCTCGTAAGCCAATCTGATGATGCTTTTAATCCAAAAAGAGAGAGAGGTAGAAGTTGCTTTTTGACCTCTCCTTTTACCTGAATAAACAACAAACAAGGAAGATGTTTGTCTAAAATCCTTTGTAGCATCTAAATAGAATTTTAGAGCGCGAACAACATCCAAATTGTGCAACAAACGTTCCTTCTTTGAAACTGGTTTCGGACACAGAGAAGGTACGATAATCTCCTGGTTAATGTTTTTGTTAGAAACAACTTTTGGAAGAAAACCAGGTTTAGTACGTAAAACCACCTTATCTGCATGGAACACCAGATAAGGAGGAGAACACTGCAGAGCAGATAATTCTGAGACTCTTCTAGCAGAAGAAATCGCAACTAAAAACAAAACTTTCCAAGATAATAACTTAATATCAACGGAATGTAAGGGTTCAAACGGAACCCCCTGAAGAACTGAAAGAACTAAATTGAGACTCCAAGGAGGAGTCAAAGGTTTGTAAACAGGCTTGATTCTAACCAGAGCCTGAACAAAGGCTTGAACATCTGGCACAGCTGCCAGCTTTTTGTGAAGTAATACCGACAAGGCAGAAATCTGTCCCTTCAGGGAACTTGCAGATAATCCTTTTTCCAATCCTTCTTGAAGGAAGGATAGAATCCTAGGAATCTTAACCTTGTCCCAAGGGAATCCTTTAGATTCACACCAACAGATATATTTTTTCCAAATTTTGTGGTAAATCTTTCTAGTTACAGGCTTTCTGGCCTGAACAAGAGTATCGATAACAGAATCTGAGAATCCTCGCTTCGATAAAATCAAGCGTTCAATCTCCAAGCAGTCAGCTGGAGTGAAACCAGATTCGGATGTTCGAACGGACCCTGAACAAGAAGGTCTCGTCTCAAAGGTAGCTTCCAAGGTGGAGCCGATGACATATTCACCAGATCTGCATACCAAGTCCTGCGTGGCCACGCAGGAGCTATCAAGATCACTGACGCCCTCTCCTGATTGATCCTGGCTACCAGCCTGGGGATGAGAGGAAATGGCGGGAACACATAAGCTAGTTTGAAGGTCCAAGGTGCTACTAGTGCATCCACTAGAGCCGCCTTGGGATCCCTGGATCTGGCCCCGTAGCAAGGAACTTTGAAGTTCTGACGAGAGGCCATCAGATCCATGTCTGGAATGCCCCACAGGTGAGTGACTTGGGCAAAGATTTCCGGATGGAGTTCCCACTCCCCCGGATGCAATGTCTGATGACTCAGAAAATCCGCTTCCCAATTTTCCACTCCTGGGATGTGGATAGCAGACAGGTGGCAGGAGTGAGACTCCGCCCATAGAATGATTTTGGTCACTTCTTCCATCGCCAGGGAACTCCTTGTTCCCCCCTGATGGTTGATGTACGCAACAGTTGTCATGTTGTCTGATTGAAACCGTATGAACTTGGTCCTCGCTAGCCGAGGCCAGGCCTTGAGAGCATTGAATATCGCTCTCAGTTCCAGAATATTTATCGGTAGAAGAGATTCTTCCCGAGACCAAAGACCCTGAGCTTTCAGGGATCCCCAGACCGCGCCCCAGCCCATCAGACTGGCGTCGGTCGTGACAATGACCCACTCTGGTCTGCGGAACGTCATCCCTTGAGACAGATTGTCCAGGGACAGCCACCAACGGAGTGAGTCTCTGGTCCTCTGATTTACTTGTATCTTCGGAGACAAGTCTGTATAGTCCCCATTCCACTGACTGAGCATGCACAGTTGTAATGGTCTTAGATGAATGCGCGCAAAAGGAACTATGTCCATCGCCGCTACCATCAACCCGATCACTTCCATGCACTGAGCTATGGAAGGAAGAGGAACGGAATGAAGTATCCGACAAGAGTCTAGAAGTTTTGTTTTTCTGGCCTCTGTTAGAAAGATCCTCATTTCTAAGGAGTCTATAATTGTTCCCAAGAAGGAAACCCTTGTTGACGGGGATAGAGAACTCTTTTCCACGTTCACTTTCCAGCCGTGAGATCTGAGAAAGGCCAGGACAATGTCCGTGTGAGCCTTTGCTTGAGGAAGGGACGACGCTTGAATCAGAATGTCGTCCAGGTAAGGTACTACTGCAATGCCCCTTGGTCTTAGCACCGCTAGAAGGGACCCTAGTACCTTTGTGAAAATCCTTGGAGCAGTGGCTAATCCGAAAGGAAGCGCCACGAACTGGTAATGTTTGTCCAGGAATGCGAACCTTAGGAACCGATGATGTTCCTTGTGGATAGGAATATGTAGATACGCATCCTTTAAATCCACCGTGGTCAAGAATTGACCCTCCTGGATGGAAGGAAGAATAGTTCGAATGGTTTCCATCTTGAAAGATGGAACCTTGAGAAACTTGTTTAAGATCTTGAGATCTAAGATTGGTCTGAACGTTCCCTCTTTTTTGGGAACTATGAACAGATTGGAGTAGAACCCCATCCCTTGTTCTCTTAATGGAACAGGATGAATCACTCCCATTTTTAACAGGTCTTCTACACAATGTAAGAACGCCTGTCTTTTTATGTGGTCTGAAGACAACTGAGACCTGTGGAACCTCCCCCTTGGGGGAAGTCCCTTGAATTCCAGAAGATAACCCTGGGAGACTATTTCTAGCGCCCAAGGATCCAGAACATCTCTTGCCCAAGCCTGAGCGAAGAGAGAGAGTCTGCCCCCCACCAGATCCGGTCCCGGATCGGGGGCCAATATTTCATGCTGTCTTGGTAGCAGTGGCAGGCTTCTTGGCCTGCTTCCCCTTGTTCCAGCCTTGCATTGGTCTCCAAGCTGGCTTGGCTTGAGAAGTATTACCCTCTTGCTTAGAGGACGTAGCACTTTGGGCTGGTCCGTTTTTACGAAAGGGACGAAAATTAGGTCTATTTTTCGCCTTGAAAGGCCGATCCTGAGGAAGGGCGTGGCCCTTACCCCCAGTGATATCCGAGATAATCTCTTTCAAGTCAGGGCCAAACAGCGTTTTCCCCTTGAAAGGAATGTTTAGTAGCTTGTTCTTGGAAGACGCATCAGCCGACCAAGATTTCAACCAAAGCGCTCTGCGCGCCACAATAGCAAACCCAGAATTCTTAGCCGCTAACCTAGCCAATTGCAAAGTGGCGTCTAGGGTGAAAGAATTAGCCAACTTGAGAGCATTGATTCTGTCCATAATCTCCTCATAAGGAGGAGAATCACTATCGAGCGCCTTTATCAGCTCGTCAAACCAGAAACATGCGGCTGTAGTGACAGGGACAATGCATGAAATTGGTTGTAGAAGGTAACCCTGCTGAACAAACATCTTTTTAAGCAAACCTTCTAATTTTTTATCCATAGGATCTTTGAAAGCACAACTATCTTCTATGGGTATAGTGGTGCGTTTGTTTAAAGTAGAAACCGCTCCCTCGACCTTGGGGACTGTCTGCCATAAGTCCTTTCTGGGGTCGACCATAGGAAACAATTTTTTAAATATGGGGGGAGGGACGAAAGGGATACCGGGCCTTTCCCATTCTTTATTAACAATGTCCGCCACCCGCTTGGGTATAGGAAAAGCTTCTGGGAGCTCCGGCACCTCTAGGAACTTGTCCATTTTACATAGTTTCTCTGGGATGACCAACTTTTCACAATCATCCAGAGTGGATAATACCTCCTTAAGCAGAATGCGGAGATGTTCCAACTTAAATTTAAATGCAATTACATCAGGTTCAGCCTGTTGAGAAATGTTCCCTGAATCAGTAATTTCTCCCTCAGACAAAACCTCCCTGGCCCCCTCAGATTGGGTTAGGGGCCCTTCAGAGATATTAATATCAGCGTCGTCATGCTCTTCAGTAACTAAAACAGAGCAGCCACGCTTACGCTGACAAGGGTTCATTTTGGCTAAAATGTTTTTGACAGAATTATCCATTACAGCCGTTAATTGTTGCATAGTAAGGAGTATTGGCGCGCTAGATGTACTAGGGGCCTCCTGAGTGGGCAAGACTCGTGTAGACGAAGGAGGGAATGATGCAGTACCATGCTTACTCCCCTCACTTGAGGAATCATCTTGGGCATCATTGTCATTATCACATAAATCACATTTATTTAAATGAACAGGAATTCTGGCTTCCCCACATTCAGAACACAGTCTATCTGGTAGTTCAGACATGTTAAACAGGCATAAACTTGATAATAAAGTACAAAAAACGTTTTAAAATAAAACCGTTACTGTCACTTTAAATTTTAAACTGAACACACTTTATTACTGCAATTGCGAAAAAACATGAAGGAATTGTACAAAATTCACCAAATTTTCACCACAGTGTCTTAAAGCCTTAAAAGTATTGCACACCAAATTTGGAAGCTTTAACCCTTAAAATAACGGAACCGGAGCCGTTTTAACACTTTAACCCCTTTACAGTCCCTGGTATCTGCTTTGCTGAGACCCAACCAAACCCAAAGGGGAATACGATACCAAATGACGCCGTCAGAAAGACTTTTCTAAGTATCAGAGCTCCTCTCACATGCGACTGCATGCCATGCCTCTCAAAAACAAGTGCGCCACACCGGCGCGAAAATGAGGCTCTGCTTATGCTTTGGGAAAGCCCCAGAGAAATAAGGTGTCTAATACAGTGCCTGCCGATATTATAATATCAATATACCCAGATAAAATGATTCCTCAAGGCTAAATATGTTTTAAAATTGAATCGATTTAGCCCAGAAAAGTCTACAATCTTAATAAGCCCTTGTGAAGCCCTTATTTACCATCGTAATAAAAATGGCTTACCGGATCCCATAGGGGAAAAATGACAGCTTCCAGCATTACATCGTCTTGTTAGAATGTGTCATACCTCAAGCAGCAAGAGACTGCACACTGTTCCCCCAACTGAAGTTAATTGCTCTCAACAGTCCTGTGTGGAACAGCCATGGATTTTAGTTACGGTGCTAAAATCATTTTCCTCATACAAACAGAAATCTTCATCTCTTTTCTGTTTCTGAGTAAATAGTACATACCAGCACTATTTTAAAATAACAAACTCTTGATTGAATAATAAAAACTACAGTTAAACACTAAAAAACTCTAAGCCATCTCCGTGGAGATGTTGCCTGTACAACGGCAAAGAGAATGACTGGGGTAGGCGGAGCCTAGGAGGGATCATGTGACCAGCTTTGCTGGGCTCTTTGCCATTTCCTGTTGGGGAAGAGAATATCCCACAAGTAAGGATGACGCCGTGGACCGGACACACCTATGTTGGAGAAAAGAGGGAGAGCAGTTAGTGTGAAAACAGGGCTGAGAGAAGCTACAAAAAATAAGAGCATGCAGTGAGCTGATTTCAATGAATGCACAGTGCCGATCTCTCTGAGTCATATTGGAATGAGGCAGTGAGAGGAGGGGGGAGTTGCTCAGCAGCGTGACACTGCTTTCAAGTGCCCCACAAATCATCCTAGAAAAAGTCTCTGCAGGTAAGCAAATGCTCAGAAATGGGTGTGCTCAGTCTGGGGGGACTCAGGGTCATCACACTGTCCTGGCCTCCTTTCTCTGCAAAGCTTTAGATCTTTTAAAAAGCTTCAAGTTTTTACTATACAAAGTACAAAAACATAATTTATGCTTACCTGATAAATTCCTTTCTTCTGTTGTGTGATCAGTCCACGGGTCATCATTACTTCTGGGATATAACTCCTCCCCAACAGGAAATGCAAGAGGATTCACCCAGCAGAGCTGCATATAGCTCCTCCCCTCTACGTCAGTCCCAGTCATTCGACCAAGAAACAACGAGAAAGGAGTAACCAAGGGTGAAGTGGTGACTGGAGTATAATTTAAAAGATATTTACCTGCCTTAAAACAGGGCGGGCCGTGGACTGATCACACAACAGAAGAAAGGAATTTATCAGGTAAGCATAAATTATGTTTTCTTCTGTTATGTGTGATCAGTCCACGGGTCATCATTACTTCTGGGATACCAATACCAAAGCAAAAGTACACGGATGACGGGAGGGATAGGCAGGCTCATTATATAGAAGGAACCACTGCCTGAAGAACCTTTCTCCCAAAAATAGCCTCCGAAGAAGCAAAAGTGTCAAATTTGTAAAATTTGGAAAAAGTATGAAGCGAAGACCAAGTTGCAGCCTTGCAAATCTGTTCAACAGAGGCCTCATTCTTAAAGGCCCAAGTGGAAGCCACAGCTCTAGTGGAGTGAGCTGTAATTCTTTCAGGAGGCTGCTGTCCAGCAGTCTCATAGGCTAAACGTATTATGCTACGAAGCCAAAAAGAGAGAGAGGTAGCAGAAGCTTTTTGACCTCTCCTCTGTCCAGAGTAAACGACAAACAAGGAAGAAGTTTGGCGAAAATCTTTAGTTGCCTGCAAGTAGAACTTGAGGGCACGAACTACATCCAGATTGTGTAAAAGACGTTCCTTCTTTGAAGAAGGATTTGGACACAAGGATGGGACAACAATCTCTTGATTGATGTTCCTGTTAGTGACTACCTTAGGTAAGAACCCAGGTTTAGTACGCAGAACTACCTTGTCTGAGTGAAAAATCAGATAAGGGGAATCACAATGTAAGGCTGATAACTCAGAGACTCTTCGAGCCGAGGAAATAGCCATTAAAAACAGAACTTTCCAAGATAACATTTTTATATCAATGGAATGAAGGGGTTCAAACGGAACACCCTGTAAAACGTTAAGAACTAAGTTTAAACTCCATGGTGGAGCAACAGCTTTAAACACAGGCTTGATCCTAGCTAAAGCCTGACAAAAGGACTGGACGTCTGGATTTTCTGACAGACGTCTGTGTAACAAGATGGACAGAGCTGAAATCTGTCCCTTTAATGAACTAGCTGATAAACCCTTTTCTAAACCTTCTTGTAGAAAAGACAATATCCTAGCGATCCTAACCTTACTCCAGGAGTAACCTTTGGATTCGCACCAGTATAGGTATTTCCGCCATATTTTATGGTAAATCCTTCTGGTAACAGGCTTCCTAGCCTGAATCAGGGTATCAATAACCGACTCAGAAAAACCACGTTTTGATAAAATCAAGCGTTCAATTTCCAAGCAGTCAGCTTCAGAGAAGTTAGATTTTGATGTTTGAATGGACCCTGTATCAGAAGGTCCTGTCTTAGAGGTAGAGACCAAGGCGGACAGGATGACATGTCCACTAGATCTGCATACCAAGTCCTGCGTGGCCAAGCAGGTGCTATTAGAATTACTGATGCTCTCTCCTGTTTGATTTTGGCAATCAATCGAGGAAGCAGCGGGAAGGGTGGAAACACATAAGCCATCCTGAAGTTCCAAGGTGCTGTCAAAGCATCTATCAGAACTGCTCCCGGATCCCTGGATCTGGACCCGTAGCGAGGAAGTTTGGCGTTCTGGCGAGACGCCATGAGATCTATCTCTGGTTTGCCCCAACGTCGAAGTATTTGGGCAAAGACCTCCGGATGAAGTTCCCACTCCCCCGGATGAAGAGTCTGGCGACTCAAGAAATCCGCCTCCCAGTTCTCCACTCCCGGGATGTGGATTGCTGACAGGTGGCAAGAGTGAGACTCTGCCCAGCGAATTATCTTTGATACTTCCATCATTGCTAGGGAGCTTCTTGTCCCTCCCTGATGGTTGATGTAAGCTACAGTCGTGATGTTGTCCGACTGAAACCTGATGAACCCCCGAGTTATTAACTGGGGCCAAGCCAGAAGGGCATTGAGAACTGCTCTCAATTCCAGAATGTTTATTGGAAGGAGACTCTCCTCCTGATTCCATAGTCCCTGAGCCTTCAGAGAATTCCAGACAGCGCCCCAACCTAGTAGGCTGGCGTCTGTTGTTACAATTGTCCAGTCTGGCCTGCTGAATGGCATTCCCCTGGACAGGTGTGGCCGATGAAGCCACCATAGAAGAGAATTTCTGGTCTCTTGATTCAGATTCAGAGTAGGGGACAAATCTGAGTAATCCCCATTCCACTGACTTAGCATGCATAATTGCAGCGGTCTGAGGTGTAGGCGTGCAAAAGGTACTATGTCCATTGCCGCTACCATTAAGCCGATCACCTCCATGCATTGAGCTACTGACGGGTGTTGAATGGAATGAAGGACGCGGCATGCATTTTGAAGTTTTGTTAACCTGTCTTCTGTCAGGTAAATCTTCATTTCTACAGAATCTATAAGAGTGCCCAAGAATGGAACTCTTGTGAGAGGAAAGAGAGAACTCTTCTTTTCGTTCACTTTCCATCCATGCGACCTTAGAAATGCCAGAACTAACTCTGTATGAGACTTGGCAGTTTGAAAGCTTGAAGCTTGTATTAGAATGTCGTCTAGGTACGGAGCTACCGAAATCCCTCGCGGTCTTAGTACCGCTAGGAGGGCACCCAGAACCTTTGTGAAGATTCTTGGAGCCGTAGCCAATCCGAATGGAAGAGCTACAAACTGGTAGTGCCTGTCTAAGAAGGCAAACCTTAGATACCGGTGATGATCTTTGTGGATCGGTATGTGAAGGTAAGCATCCTTTAAATCCACTGTGGTCATGTACTGACCCTCTTGGATCATGGGTAAGATTGTCCGAATAGTTTCCATTTTGAACGATGGAACTCTTAGGAATTTGTTTAGAGTCTTTAAATCTAAGATTGGCCTGAAAGTTCCCTCTTTTTTGGGAACCACAAACAGGTTTGAGTAGAACCCTTGTCCTTGTTCCGACCACGGAACCGGATGGATCACTCCCATTGTTAACAGATCTTGTACGCAGCGTAGAAACGCTTCTTTCTTTATCTGGTTTGTTGACAACCTTGACAGATGAAATCTCCCTCTTGGGGGAGATAATTTGAAGTCTAGAAGGTATCCCTGAGATATGATCTCTAGTGCCCAGGGATCCTGAACATCTCTTGCCCAGGCCTGGGCGAAGAGAGAGAGTCTGCCCCCTACTAGATCCGGTCCCGGATCGGGGGCTCTCGGTTCATGCTGTCTTTGGGGCAGCAGCAGGTTTCCTGGCCTGCTTGCTTTTGTTCCAGGACTGGTTAGGCTTCCAGCCTTGCCTGTAACGAGCAACAGCTCCTTCCTGTTTTGGTGCAGTGGAGGTTGATGCTGCTCCTGTTTTGAAATTCCGAAAGGGACGAAAATTAGACTGTCTAGCCTTAGCTTTGGCCTTGTCTTGAGGTAGGGCGTGGCCCTTACCTCCCGTAATGTCAGCGATAATTTCTTTCAAACCGGGCCCGAATAAGGACTGCCCCTTGAAAGGTATATTAAGTAATTTGGACTTAGAAGTAACATCAGCTGACCAGGATTTTAGCCACAGTGCCCTGCGTGCCTGTATGGCGAATCCTGAGTTCTTAGCCGTAAGTTTGGTTAAATGTACTACGGCCTCCGAAATGAAAGAATTAGCTAGTTTAAGGACTCTAAGCCTGTCCGTAATGTCGTCTAGCGTAGAGGAACTAAGGTTCTCTTCAAGCGACTCAATCCAAAATGCTGCCGCAGCCGTAATCGGCGCGATACATGCAAGGGGTTGTAATATAAAACCTTGTTGAACAAACATTTTCTTAAGGTAACCCTCTAATTTTTTATCCATTGGATCTGAGAAAGCACAGCTATCCTCCACCGGGATAGTGGTACGCTTAGCTAAAGTAGAAACTGCTCCCTCCACCTTGGGGACCGTTTGCCATAAGTCCCGAGTGGTGGCGTCTATTGGAAACATCTTTCTAAATATTGGAGGGGGTGAGAACGGCACACCGGGTCTATCCCACTCCTTAGTAACAATTTCAGTTAGTCTCTTAGGTATAGGAAAAACGTCAGTACTCGCCGGTACCGCAAAGTATTTATCCAACCTACACAGTTTCTCTGGTATTGCAACAGTGTTACAATCGTTGAGAGCTGCTAAGACCTCCCCTAGTAGTACACGGAGGTTCTCCAATTTAAATTTAAAATTTGAAATATCTGAGTCCAATCTGTTTGGATCAGAACCGTCACCCACAGAATGAAGCTCTCCGTCCTCATGCTCTGCGAGCTGTGACGCAGTATCAGACATGGCCCTAGCATTGTCAGCGCACTCTGTTCTCACCCCAGAGTGATCACGCTTGCCTCTTAATTCAGGTAATTTAGACAAAACTTCAGTCATAACAGTAGCCATATCTTGTAATGTTATCTGTAATGGCCGCCCAGATGTACTAGGCGCCAAAATATCACGCACCTCCCGGGCGGGAGATGCAGGTACTGTCGCGTGAGGCGAGTTAGTCGGCATAACTCTCCCCTCGCTGTTTGGTGAAATTTGTTCACATTGTACAGATTGACTTTTATTTAAAGTAGCATCAATACAGTTAGTACATAAATTTCTATTGGGCTCCACCTTGGCATTGGAACAAATGACACAGATATCTTCCTCTGAGTCAGACATGTTTAACACACTAGCAAAAAACTTACAACTTGGTTATAATCTTTTTTAGCAAAAAACGTACTGTGCCTCAAAGAGGTACTAACGATTAAATGACAGTTGAAATAATGAACTGAAAAAACAGTTATTGCATCAAATTTTAAAACAACACAACTTTTAGCAAAGGTTTGTTCCCATTAGTAAAAAAAAACAACACTAATTAAATTTGTACATAAGAAAACAAAACAACGTTTTTTATACACAGTCACTATAAGAATTCTCACAGCTCTGCTGAGAGAATTTACCTCCCTTCAAAGAAGTTTGAAGACCCCTGAGATCTGTCAGAGATGAACCGGATCATGCAGGAAATATAAAAGTAGCTGACTGGAATTTTTTGATGCGTAGCAAAGAGCGCCAAAAACGGCCCCTCCCTCTCCCACACAGCAGTGAAGAGAAACGAAACTGTCACAATTAAAGCAAAAAACTGCCAAGTGGAAAATAATGCCCAAACATTTATTCACACAGTACCTCAGCAATGTAAACGATTCTACATTCCAGCAAAAACGTTTAACATGAGAATAGTTATTAAAAGGATTAGTGACCTTTAACACAGTAGTTCCGGTGAAATACCATCCCCAGAATACTGAAGTGTATACATACATGTCATTTTAACGGTATGGCAGGCTTTTCTCATCAATTCCATTCAGAAAATAAAAACTGCCACATACCTCAATGCAGATTCATCTGCCCGCTGTCCCCTGATCTGAAGCCTTTACCTCCCTCAGATGGTCGAGAACAGCAATATGATCTTAACGACTCCGGTTAAAATCATAGTAAAAAATCTCTGTCAGATTCTTCCTCAAACTCTGCCAGAGAAGTAATAACACGCTCCGGTGCTATTTTAAAATAACAAACTTTTGATTGAAGTCATAAAAACTAAGTATAATCACCATAGTCCTCTCACACATCCTATCTAGTCGTTGGGTGCAAGAGAATGACTGGGACTGACGTAGAGGGGAGGAGCTATATGCAGCTCTGCTGGGTGAATCCTCTTGCATTTCCTGTTGGGGAGGAGTTATATCCCAGAAGTAATGATGACCCGTGGACTGATCACACATAACAGAAGAAATTCACCAACAAATTCACGATAAATCAAATGTCACAAAAAGCAGGCTAGTTAGAATCTCATTGCTTTCAATAATTAGTAGATCAGTATTAATATATGTGCAGTGGTCATGTGATAGCTTTATTGGTGGAGAACTTAAAAATATTTATATATTTATTTTTTGCTCCTTAGTTTATAAAGTCTTCAAGTCTTAAAAAGTGCACAATTTAATAAAGGAATTTTAAATTAAGAAAAAAGGGTATATATATATATATATATATAATATGTGTGTTTGTGTTTGTAAAATAATGTTTAATTGTTGCAGTGCATAATATTGTTTTTTTATTCTGTTGTTTTGCAAATATCAGAATATATTTTAAACGGAATTTGAATTACATAATTTGTATGCTTTGCTAATGTCTTCTTGAATTTCTACCGCAAAATTTTTTGTTTGTTTGGTTTTTTTAAACAGCAATACTGGTGACTGTTCTGTGATTTCACCTTACTAGATCAAAATCAGACTTGTATACAATGTATAGATGTGTGTGTGTGTGTGTGTGTGTGTGTGTATATATATATATATATATACACACACACACACACACACACACTCTTATAAAAGAACAATGCAAAGCTATCAGTTTCTCTGGTTTTACTGTTTTATATGTATGTGTTTAAGTAATATGAAAATTTTTGTTTTATTCTATAAACTAATGACAACATTTCCCCCAAATTGCAAATAAAAATATTGTCATTTAAAGTATTAATTTGCAGAAAATGACAACTGAAATGACAACTGGTCAAAATAACAAAAAAATATACAGTGTTTTAAGACCTCAAATAATGCAAAGAAAACAAGTTCATATTGGTTTTTACATAACTTTTTTTTTTAATCAATAATTAAATAAAATGCACAAGTAACAAGCAAACAGAACTGCCAATTGACAGCCACAATAACTATTAATAGCTGTTGGTACTGATGCTGGTCCGCCTACAATAAATGTCCCCTGCATTTCCAGTTGCACATGCAGAATTTTAAATGGCTAACTGAAAAATATTAAAACGTGCACTGCTAAACTGTCATACAAGAAAAAGGCTAACTAGACTAGAAGAAAGCTGTGGGCGGAGCTTGGTGGCCATTTTCAGTTGCTAACAAACGATGATTATTTAAAAGTTTCATGTACTGCTTACAAGCTTATAGATGTGGAACCTGTTGGAAGATGCTTGTCTGGTATGTAACAATAAGTAATAAATAATAAATATTGGGTCTAGACTGTCCCTTTAATTATTGCCTCAATGGTAGAATTTTGTATTTTCAATGCTTTTGCTATTTTCTTATAGCCAGTTCCCATTTTGTGAAGCTCAACAACCTTTTGCCATACACCACAGATATATTTCTTGATATTATCCATTGTGATGAGTGACTAATGGAATTTGGCCTATTTGTTACCTCATATTTATAGAGGAAGTCATGTTTGAACAATTTCCTGGTCCTAGTCGCCCAGGTGTACTAAAAAACATAAATTATGTAAGAACTTACCTGATAATATAATTTATTTCATATTGGCAAGAGTCCATGAGCTAGTGACGTATGGGATATACACTCCTACCAGGAGGCGGCAAAGTTTCCCAAACCTCAAATGCCTATAAATACACCTCCCACCACACCCACAACTCAGTTTAACAAATAGCCAAGTAGTAACAAAAAGGAGTAAAAAAAGCATACAAAAAGAGGAACTGGAAATATAATTGTGCTTTTATACAAAAAAAAAAAAAAAACCCTAAACCACCATAAAAAGGGTGGGCCTCATGGACTCTTGCCAATATGAAAGAAATTAATTTATCAGGTAAGTTCTTACATAAATTATGTTTTCTTTCATGCAATTGGCAAGAGTCCATGAGCTAGTGACGCATGGGATAGAAATACCCAAGATGTGGAAGTCCACAGAAGAGTCACTAGAGAGGGAGGGAAAACAAATATTTCCACTGAGAAATTAAATCCACACAATAATTAAGTTTTTCTCAAAAAAATTAAATCAAAAGCAGTAGAAACAAACAGCTGCCTGAAGAAGTTTTTCTACCAAAGACTGCTTCAGAAGAAACAAAAATACATAAAAATGGAAAAAAAACAAAAGTAGGCAAAGAAGAACAAATTACTGATTTGCAAATTTGATCAACCGAAGCTTCATTCTGAAAAAGCCCAAGAAATGGCAACTGAACGTAGTTGAATGAGCTGTAAATCTTTGAGGCGGACCCTGCCCTGCCTCCAAATAAGCATTGAAAAACAAAAGCTTTAAAAAGAAATGGCAGAGGCTTCCTAACCTTTTCTGGAACCAGAAAAACAACAAATAGACTAGAAGTCTTCTGAAATCCTAGTAACCTCGATATAGAATTATAAAGTTCTTACCACATGGAAAGGATGTCAAGAACTCTCAAAGAATTATTTAGGATTAGGACACAAAGGAGGAACAACAATTTCACAACCTTAGGAAAAAAAGTCGTCCACAAAACAACTTATCTAGATGGAAAAAAAAAAAAATCAGATAAGGAGACACACAAGAGAGCTGATAAATCAGAAACTCGTAGCAGAAGACATAGTCAAAAGAAACAATGCTTTCCAAGAAAGTAGATAATCTTCAAAGAAAATATAGGCTTAAAAGAAAGAGCCTGCAAAATATTTAAACCAAATAAGACTCCAAAAAGGAGAAATTAATAAATGAGCAGGCTTGATACCAAAGCCTGAACAAAACAGTGAATATCAGGAAGTTTAAACAATCTTTCTAGGAAATAAAACAAAAAGAACAGATGTGTCCCTTCAAAAAAATTGCAGACAAACTTATCCAAACCATCCTGAAAACTGTAAAATCCTAGGAATTCTAAAAGAATGCCAAGAGAATTTATGAGAACACTATAAAATATAGGTTTTTCCAAACCTTATAATACATGTTCCTTGAAACCGATTTATAAGCCTGCAACATAGTGATAAAAACCTCAGCGAAACCTCTATGACTAAACAACCAATCAATTTCCATACCATCAAATTAGTCATTTGAGATCCCAATGGAAAAATAGCCCCTAAAACAAGAGGGCTGGCCAAAGAGAAAAGCGGCCAAGGATGGCAACTGGAGATCCACAAACCAAACCTGTGAGGGCATGCTGATGCTATCAGAAACGCATGAGACTGTTCCAATATGCTCTTAGAAATCACCCTTGGAAGAAAAAAACAGAGGCGGAAAGATGAAGTAAGGTTGCAAAACCAAGACACTGCTAATGCATCCACCATTTCTGCCTGAGAATCCCTGGACCTGAAAAGGTACCTGGGAAATTGAGACAACACATCTGTATAGAGATACCATTCTCCCGGATGTAAAGACTGACGGCTGACATAATCCAGCTCCCAAATGTCTAAACCTTAGGTATAAATCGTAGAAATTAGATAGATGAATTCCATCTACGAACATATTCAAGCTACTTCTTAATTGCTAAGGAACTACGAGTCCCTATTTGATGATTGATTGATTGATTGATTGATGATTGACATATGCCACAGTTGTGATATTGTCTGTCTGAAAGCAAAATGAAAAGTTCTCTCCTAAAAAAGGCCAAGCTTGAAAGAGCTCTGAAAATAGCACAGAGTTCTAAAATATCAATTGGAAACCTCGCCTCTTGAAGTTTCCAAACACCTTGTGCTGTCAGAGACCCTCAGACAGCTCCCCAACCTGTAAGATCTGCATCCATTAAGAATACAGTCCAGGAAGGACGAACAAAAGGAGGCCCCCTGAAAACAATGATAGTCTAATCTCCAAAACAGAGAGTGTGGAGTGTTAGGATTTAAGAATATCAACTGTGATATCTGAAAACAATCCCTGCACCATTGATTCAGTATGCAAATCAAAAAGAGGTCTCAGATGAAAAACGAGCAAAGGGAACCACACCCGATGCTGCAGTTATGAGACCTAAAACTTCCATGCACATAGCCACTGAAAGGAATGTCCTAGACTGTAAGTTAGACAGGCTAACGCCAATTATAATTGACTCTTGTCCGATAAAAACAAAGTCATGAACACTGAATCCATCTAGAAACCCAAAAAGTGGTGACCCTTGTCTGAGGAATCACGAAACTCTAAAGTAAATTAAATCCTCTAACCATGTCTTGAAGAAACAAAACTAGTTGATTCTTGAGAGATTCCAATAATAGAAGATTAAGCTAATACCAAGATTCCATCCAAATAAGGGAACACCACAATACCCTAATGTCTTATTACAAAAAGAAGGGCACCCAGAACCTTTGAAAAGATTTATAAAGCTGTCGCTAAACTAAATGGAAGGATAATTTTTAACAAACTGTCTG
The DNA here is from genome assembly GCF_027579735.1 of Bombina bombina. Lineage (NCBI taxonomy): Eukaryota > Metazoa > Chordata > Amphibia > Anura > Bombinatoridae > Bombina > Bombina bombina. Next base: position 282,169,169 of record NC_069504.1, read on the forward strand.
ATACAGGATCCTTTGAGCCAAAGAAACCTTCATCAGTAGAATAAAGTATGCCGTCGGTCAGAACAAAATTAATTAAATCTTAATTTTGAAAAGACCTTGTAAGTTTAATTAAAGGCATAATAGCAGTCATAACCTTTTATGATATAAGCAAAAACATGAAAGAAGAAAATAGAGACACACACTCAACTGAGACAGAACAAAAGCTAGAAAAACTTCCGTGCTTGTCCACAAGGTCAGTGCCACATTTAGCACATTATGCCTTTCACAGAGAAAAAATATCCTGTAGCATATCAGTCTGATCCTGCCCAATGACAATCCAGCGTCGAAATACCAGGCAATTCTTAACTGAACAAGAGAAAACAACAAATGGAGTGTAAACCCACGTGGTATAGCTGCGTAGGATTGAACCGGAACCAAATTTGCCAAAGTGAATGCGCCCAATGAAAACAATGCTAGCAGAGTGCCGTAGCAGCGGTCTGGTCCATGGCCGCAAAAACAGAATTTATGTTTACCTGATAAATTACTTTCTCCAACGGTGTGTCCGGTCCACGGCGTCATCCTTACTTGTGGGATATTCTCTTCCCCAACAGGAAATGGCAAAGAGTCCAGCAAAGCTGGTCACATGATCCCTCCTAGGCTCCGCCTACCCCAGTCATTCGACCGACGTTAAGGAGGAATATTTGCATAGGAGAAACCATATGATACCGTGGTGACTGTAGTTAAAGAAAATAAAATATCAGACCTGATTAAAAAACCAGGGCGGGCCGTGGACCGGACACACCGTTGGAGAAAGTAATTTATCAGGTAAACATAAATTCTGTTTTCTCCAACATAGGTGTGTCCGGTCCACGGCGTCATCCTTACTTGTGGGAACCAATACCAAAGCTTTAGGACACGGATGAAGGGAGGGAGCAAATCAGGTCACCTAAATGGAAGGCACCACGGCTTGCAAAACCTTTCTCCCAAAAATAGCCTCAGAAGAAGCAAAAGTATCAAACTTGTAAAATTTGGTAAAAGTGTGCAGTGAAGACCAAGTCGCTGCCCTACATATCTGATCAACAGAAGCCTCGTTCTTGAAGGCCCATGTGGAAGCCACAGCCCTAGTGGAATGAGCTGTGATTCTTTCGGGAGGCTGCCGTCCGGCAGTCTCGTAAGCCAATCTGATGATGCTTTTAATCCAAAAAGAGAGAGAGGTAGAAGTTGCTTTTTGACCTCTCCTTTTACCGGAATAAACAACAAACAAGGAAGATGTTTGTCTAAAATCCTTTGTAGCATCTAAATAGAATTTTAGAGCGCGAACAACATCCAAATTGTGCAACAAACGTTCCTTCTTCGAAACTGGTTTCGGACACAGAGAAGGTACGATAATCTCCTGGTTAATGTTTTTGTTAGAAACAACTTTTGGAAGAAAACCAGGTTTAGTACGTAAAACCACCTTATCTGCATGGAACACCAGATAAGGAGGAGAACACTGCAGAGCAGATAATTCTGAAACTCTTCGAGCAGAAGAAATTGCAACCAAAAACAAAACTTTCCAAGATAATAACTTAATATCAACGGAATGTAAGGGTTCAAACGGAACCCCCTGAAGAACTGAAAGAACTAAGTTGAGACTCCAAGGAGGAGTCAAAGGTTTGTAAACAGGCTTGATTCTGACCAGAGCCTGAACAAAGGCTTGAACATCTGGCACAGCTGCCAGCTTTTTGTGAAGTAACACAGACAAGGCAGAAATCTGTCCCTTCAGGGAACTTGCAGATAATCCTTTATCCAATCCTTCTTGAAGGAAGGATAGAATCTTAGGAATTTTAACCTTGTCCCAAGGGAATCCTTTAGATTCACACCAACAGATATATTTTTTCCAAATTTTGTGGTAAATCTTTCTAGTTACAGGCTTTCTGGCCTGAACAAGAGTATCGATAACAGAATCTGAGAACCCTCGCTTCGATAAGATCAAGCGTTCAATCTCCAAGCAGTCAGCTGGAGTGAGACCAGATTCGGATGTTCGAACGGACCCTGAACAAGAAGGTCTCGTCTCAAAGGTAGCTTCCATGGTGGAGCCGATGACATATTCACCAGATCTGCATACCAAGTCCTGCGTGGCCACGCAGGAGCTATCAAGATCACCGACGCCCTCTCCTGATTGATCCTGGCTACCAGCCTGGGGATGAGAGGAAACGGCGGGAACACATAAGCTAGTTTGAAGGTCCAAGGTGCTACTAGTGCATCCACTAGAGCCGCCTTGGGATCCCTGGATCTGGACCCGTAGCAAGGAACTTTGAAGTTCTGACGAGAGGCCATCAGATCCATGTCTGGAATGCCCCACAGTTGAGTGACTTGGGCAAAGATTTCCGGATGGAGTTCCCACTCCCCCGGATGCAATGTCTGACGACTCAGAAAATCCGCTTCCCAATTTTCCACTCCTGGGATGTGGATAGCAGACAGGTGGCAGGAGTGAGACTCCGCTCATAGAATGATTTTGGTCACTTCTTCCATCGCTAGGGAACTCCTTGTTCCCCCCTGATGGTTGATGTACGCAACAGTTGTCATGTTGTCTGATTGAAACCGTATGAACTTGGCCCTCGCTAGCTGAGGCCAAGCTTTGAGAGCATTGAATATCGCTCTCAGTTCCAGAATATTTATCGGTAGAAGAGATTCTTCCCGAGACCAAAGACCCTGAGCTTTCAGGGATCCCCAGACCGCGCCCCAGCCCATCAGACTGGCGTCGGTCGTGACAATGACCCACTCTGGTCTGCGGAAGGTCATCCCTTGTGACAGGTTGTCCAGGGACAGCCACCAACGGAGTGAGTCTCTGGTCCTCTGATTTACTTGTATCTTCGGAGACAAGTCTGTATAGTCCCCATTCCACTGACTGAGCATGCACAGTTGTAATGGTCTTAGATGAATGCGCGCAAAAGGAACTATGTCCATTGCCGCTACCATCAAACCTATCACTTCCATGCACTGCACTATGGAAGGAAGAGGAACGGAATGAAGTATCCGACAAGAGTCTAGAAGCTTTGTTTTTCTGGCTTCTGTCAGAAAAATCCTCATTTCTAAGGAGTCTATTATTGTACCCAAGAAGGGAACCCTTGTTGACGGAGATAGAGAACTCTTTTCCACGTTCACTTTCCATCCGTGAGATCTGAGAAAGGCCAGGACAATGTCCGTGTGAGCCTTTGCTTGAGGAAGGGACGACGCTTGAATCAGAATGTCGTCCAAGTAAGGTACTACGGCAATGCCCCTTGGTCTTAGCACAGCTAGAAGGGACCCTAGTACCTTTGTGAAAATCCTTGGAGCAGTGGCTAATCCGAAAGGAAGCGCCACGAACTGGTAATGCTTGTCCAGGAATGCGAACCTTAGGAACCGATGATGTTCCTTGTGGATAGGAATATGTAGATACGCATCCTTTAAATCCACCGTGGTCATGAATTGACCTTCCTGGATGGAAGGAAGAATTGTTCGAATGGTTTCCATCTTGAACGATGGAACCTTGAGAAACTTGTTTAAGATCTTGAGATCTAAGATTGGTCTGAACGTTCCCTCTTTTTTGGGAACTATGAACAGATTGGAGTAGAACCCCATCCCTTGTTCTCCTAATGGAACAGGATGAATCACTCCCATTTTTAACAGGTCTTCTACACAATGTAAGAATGCCTGTCTTTTTATGTGGTCTGAAGACAACTGAGACCTGTGGAACCTCCCCCTTGGGGGAAGCCCCTTGAACTCCAGAAAATAACCTTGGGAGACTATTTCTAGCGCCCAAGGATCCAGAACATCTCTTGCCCAAGCCTGAGCGAAGAGAGAGAGTCTGCCCCCCACCAGATCCGGTCCCGGATCGGGGGCCAACATTTCATGCTGTCTTGGTAGCAGTGGCAGGTTTCTTGGCCTGCTTTCCCTTGTTCCAGCCTTGCATTGGTCTCCAAGCTGGCTTGGCTTGAGAAGAATTACCCTCTTGCTTAGAGGACGTAGCACTTTGGGCTGGTCCGTTTGTACGAAAGGGACGAAAATTAGGTTTATTTTTTGCCTTGAAAGGCCGATCCTGAGGAAGGGCGTGGCCCTTACCCCCAGTGATATCAGAGATAATATCTTTCAAGTCAGGGCCAAACAGCGTTTTCCCCTTGAAAGGAATGTTAAGTAGCTTGTTCTTGGAAGACGCATCAGCTGACCAAGATTTCAACCAAAGCGCTCTGCGCGCCACAATAGCAAACCCAGAGTTCTTAGCCGCTAACCTAGCCAATTGCAAAGTGGCGTCTAAGGTGAAAGAATTAGCCAATTTGAGAGCATTGATTCTGTCCATAATCTCCTCATAAGGAGGAGAATCACTATCGACCGCCTTTACCAGCTCATCGAACCAGAAACACGCGGCTGTAGCGACAGGGACAATGCATGAAATTGGTTGTAGAAGGTAACCCTGCTGAACAAACATCTTTTTAAGTAAACCTTCTAATTTTTTATCCATAGGATCTTTGAAAGCACAACTATCTTCTATGGGTATAGTGGTGCGTTTGTTTAAGGTGGAAACCGCTCCCTCGACCTTGGGGACTGTCTGCCATAAGTCCTTTCTGGGGTCGACCATAGGAAACAATCTTTTAAATATGGGGGGAGGGACGAAAGGAATACCGGGCCTTTCCCATTCTTTATTTACAATGTCCGCCACCCGCTTGGGTATAGGAAAAGCTTCTGGGAGCCCCGGGACCTCTAGGAACTTGTCCATTTTACATAGTTTCTCTGGGATGACCAACTTGTCACAATCATCCAGAGTGGATAATACCTCCTTAAGCAGAATGCGGAGATGTTCCAACTTAAATTTAAACGTAATCACATCAGGTTCAGCTTGTTGAGAAATGTTCCCTGAATCAGTAATTTCTCCCTCAGACAAAACCTCCCTGGCCCCATCAGACTGGTTTAGGGGCCCTTCAGAACCATTATTATCAGCGTCGTCATGCTCTTCAGTATCTAAAACAGAGCAGTCGCGCTTACGCTGATAAGTGTTCATTTTGGCTAAAATGTTTTTGACAGAATTATCCATTACAGCCGTTAATTGTTGCATAGTAAGGAGTATTGGCGCGCTAGATGTACTAGGGGCCTCCTGAGTGGGCAAGACTCGTGTAGACGAAGGAGGGAATGATGCAGTACCATGCTTACTCCCCTCACTTGAGGAATCATCTTGGGCATCATTGTCATTGTCACATAAATCACATTTATTTAAATGAGAAGGAATTCTGGCTTCCCCACATTCAGAACACAGTCTATCTGGTAGTTCAGACATGTTAAACAGGCATAAACTTGATAACAAAGTACAAAAAACGTTTTAAAATAAAACCGTTACTGTCACTTTAAATTTTAAACTGAACACACTTTATTACTGCAATTGCGAAAAAATATGAAGGAATTGTTCAAAATTCACCAAAATTTCACCACAGTGTCTTAAAGCCTTAAAAGTATTGCACACCAAATTTGGAAGCTTTAACCCTTAAAATAACGGAACCGGAGCCGTTTTTAACTTTAACCCCTTTACAGTCCCTAGTATCTGCTTTGCTGAGACCCAACCAAGCCCAAAGGGGAATACGATACCAAATGACGCCTTCAGAAAGTCTTTTCTAAGTATCAGAGCTCCTCACACATGCGACTGCATGTCATGCCTCTCAAAAACAAGTGCGCAACACCGGCGCGAAAATGAGGCTCTGCCTATGATTTGGGAAAGCCCCTAAAGAATAAGGTGTCTAAAACAGTGCCTGCCGATATAATCTTATCAAAATACCCAGATTAAATGATTCCTCAAGGCTAAATATGTGTTAATAATGAATCGATTTAGCCCAGAAAAAGTCTACAGTCTTAATAAGGCCTTGTGAAGCCCTTATTTACTATCTTAATAAACATGGCTTACCGGATCCCATAGGGAAAATGACAGCTTCCAGCATTACATCGTCTTGTTAGAATGTGTCATACCTCAAGCAGCAAGAGACTGCTCACTGTTCCCCCAACTGAAGTTAATTGCTCTCAACAGTCCTGTGTGGAACAGCCATGGATTTTAGTAACGGTTGCTAAAATCATTTTCCTCATACAAACAGAAATCTTCATCTCTTTTCTGTTTCTGAGTAAATAGTACATACCAGCACTATTTTAAAATAAACTCTTGATTGAATAATAAAAAACAGAATTTATGTTTACCTGATAAATTTCTTTCTCCAACGGTGTGTCCGGTCCACGGCGTCATCCTTACTTGTGGGATATTCTCTTCCCCAACAGGAAATGGCAAAGAGCCCAGCAAAGCTGGTCACATGATCCCTCCTAGGCTCCGCCTACCCCAGTCATTCGACCGACGTTAAGGAGGAATATTTGCATAGGAGAAACCATATGGTACCGTGGTGACTGTAGTTAAAGAAAATAAATTATCAGACCTGATTAAAAAACCAGGGCGGGCCGTGGACCGGACACACCGTTGGAGAAAGAAATTTATCAGGTAAACATAAATTCTGTTTTCTCCAACATAGGTGTGTCCGGTCCACGGCGTCATCCTTACTTGTGGGAACCAATACCAAAGCTTTAGGACACGGATGAAGGGAGGGAGCAAATCAGGTCACCTAAATGGAAGGCACCACGGCTTGCAAAACCTTTCTCCCAAAAATAGCCTCAGAAGAAGCAAAAGTATCAAACTTGTAAAATTTGGTAAAAGTGTGCAGTGAAGACCAAGTCGCTGCCCTACATATCTGATCAACAGAAGCCTCGTTCTTGAAGGCCCATGTGGAAGCCACAGCTCTAGTGGAATGAGCTGTGATTCTTTCGGGAGGCTGCCGTCCGGCAGTCTCGTAAGCCAATCTGATGATGCTTTTAATCCAAAAAGAGAGAGAGGTAGAAGTTGCTTTTTGACCTCTCCTTTTACCTGAATAAACAACAAACAAGGAAGATGTTTGTCTAAAATCCTTTGTAGCATCTAAATAGAATTTTAGAGCGCGAACAACATCCAAATTGTGCAACAAACGTTCCTTCTTTGAAACTGGTTTTGGACACAGAGAAGGTACGATAATCTCCTGGTTAATGTTTTTGTTAGAAACAACTTTTGGAAGAAAACCAGGTTTAGTACGTAAAACCACCTTATCTGCATGGAACACCAGATAAGGAGGAGAACACTGCAGAGCAGATAATTCTGAGACTCTTCTAGCAGAAGAAATCGCAACTAAAAATAAAACTTTCCAAGATAATAACTTAATATCAACGGAATGTAAGGGTTCAAACGGAACCCCCTGAAGAACTGAAAGAACTAAATTGAGACTCCAAGGAGGAGTCAAAGGTTTGTAAACAGGCTTGATTCTAACCAGAGCCTGAACAAAGGCTTGAACATCTGGCACAGCTGCCAGCTTTTTGTGAAGTAATACCGACAAGGCAGAAATCTGTCCCTTCAGGGAACTTGCAGATAATCCTTTTTCCAATCCTTCTTGAAGGAAGGATAGAATCCTAGGAATCTTAACCTTGTCCCAAGGGAATCCTTTAGATTCACACCAACAGATATATTTTTTCCAAATTTTGTGGTAAATCTTTCTAGTTACAGGCTTTCTGGCCTGAACAAGAGTATCGATAACAGAATCTGAGAATCCTCGCTTCGATAAAATCAAGCGTTCAATCTCCAAGCAGTCAGCTGGAGTGAAACCAGATTCGGATGTTCGAACGGACCCTGAACAAGAAGGTCTCGTCTCAAAGGTAGCTTCCAAGGTGGAGCCGATGACATATTCACCAGATCTGCATACCAAGTCCTGCGTGGCCACGCAGGAGCTATCAAGATCACCGACGCCCTCTCCTGATTGATCCTGGCTACCAGCCTGGGGATGAGAGGAAATGGCGGGAACACATAAGCTAGTTTGAAGGTCCAAGGTGCTACTAGTGCATCCACTAGAGCCGCCTTGGGATCCCTGGATCTGGCCCCGTAGCAAGGAACTTTGAAGTTCTGACGAGAGGCCATCAGATCCATGTCTGGAATGCCCCACAGGTGAGTGATTTGGGCAAAGATTTCCGGATGGAGTTCCCACTCCCCCGGATGCAATGTCTGACGACTCAGAAAATCCGCTTCCCAATTTTCCACTCCTGGGATGTGGATAGCAGACAGGTGGCAGGAGTGAGACTCCGCCCATAGAATGATTTTGGTCACTTCTTCCATCGCTAGGGAACTCCTTGTTCCCCCCTGATGGTTGATGTACGCAACAGTTGTCATGTTGTCTGATTGAAACCGTATGAACTTGGTCCTCGCTAGCCGAGGCCAGGCCTTGAGAGCATTGAATATCGCTCTCAGTTCCAGAATATTTATCGGTAGAAGAGATTCTTCCCGAGACCAAAGACCCTGAGCTTTCAGGGATCCCCAGACCGCGCCCCAGCCCATCAGACTGGCGTCGGTCGTGACAATGACCCACTCTGGTCTGCGGAACGTCATCCCTTGAGACAGATTGTCCAGGGACAGCCACCAACGGAGTGAGTCTCTGGTCCTCTGATTTACTTGTATCTTCGGAGACAAGTCTGTATAGTCCCCATTCCACTGACTGAGCATGCACAGTTGTAATGGTCTTAGATGAATGCGCGCAAAAGGAACTATGTCCATTGCCGCCACCATCAACCCGATCACTTCCATGCACTGAGCTATGGAAGGAAGAGGAACAGAATGAAGTATCCGACAAGAGTCTAGAAGTTTTGTTTTTCTGGCCTCTGTTAGAAAGATCCTCATTTCTAAGGAGTCTATAATTGTTCCCAAGAAGGGAACCCTTGTTGACGGGGATAGAGAACTCTTTTCCACGTTCACTTTCCAGCCGTGAGATCTGAGAAAGGCCAGGACAATGTCCGTGTGAGCCTTTGCTTGAGGAAGGGACGACGCTTGAATCAGAATGTCGTCCAGGTAAGGTACTACTGCAATGCCCCTTGGTCTTAGCACCGCTAGAAGGGACCCTAGTACCTTTGTGAAAATCCTTGGAGCAGTGGCTAATCCGAAAGGAAGCGCCACGAACTGGTAATGTTTGTCCAGGAATGCGAACCTTAGGAACCGATGATGTTCCTTGTGGATAGGAATATGTAGATACGCATCCTTTAAATCCACCGTGGTCATGAATTGACCCTCCTGGATGGAAGGAAGAATAGTTCGAATGGTTTCCATCTTGAAAGATGGAACCTTGAGAAACTTGTTTAAGATCTTGAGATCTAAGATTGGTCTGAACGTTCCCTCTTTTTTGGGAACTATGAACAGATTGGAGTAGAACCCCATCCCTTGTTCTCTTAGTGGAACAGGATGAATCACTCCCATTTTTAACAGGTCTTCTACACAATGTAAGAACGCCTGTCTTTTTATGTGGTCTGAAGACAACTGAGACCTGTGGAACCTCCCCCTTGGGGGAAGTCCCTTGAATTCCAGAAGATAACCCTGGGAGACTATTTCTAGCGCCCAAGGATCCAGAACATCTCTTGCCCAAGCCTGAGCGAAGAGAGAGAGTCTGCCCCCCACCAGATCCGGTCCCGGATCGGGGGCCAATATTTCATGCTGTCTTGGTAGCAGTGGCAGGTTTCTTGGCCTGCTTTCCCTTGTTCCAGCCTTGCATTGGTCTCCAAGCTGGCTTGGCTTGAGAAGTATTACCCTCTTGCTTAGAGGACGTAGCACTTTGGGCTGGTCCGTTTTTACGAAAGGGACGAAAATTAGGTCTATTTTTCGCCTTGAAAGGCCGATCCTGAGGAAGGGCGTGGCCCTTACCCCCAGTGATATCCGAGATAATCTCTTTCAAGTCAGGGCCAAACAGCGTTTTCCCCTTGAAAGGAATGTTTAGTAGCTTGTTCTTGGAAGACGCATCAGCCGACCAAGATTTCAACCAAAGCGCTCTGCGCGCCACAATAGCAAACCCAGAATTCTTAGCCGCTAACCTAGCCAATTGCAAAGTGGCGTCTAGGGTGAAAGAATTAGCCAATTTGAGAGCATTGATTCTGTCCATAATCTCCTCATAAGGAGGAGAATCACTATCGAGCGCCTTTATCAGCTCATCAAACCAGAAGCATGCGGCTGTAGTGACAGGGACAATGCATGAAATTGGTTGTAGAAGGTAACCCTGCTGAACAAACATCTTTTTAAGCAAACCTTCTAATTTTTTATCCATAGGATCTTTGAAAGCGCAACTATCCTCTATGGGTATAGTGGTGCGTTTGTTTAAAGTAGAAACCGCTCCCTCGACCTTGGGGACTGTCTGCCATAAGTCCTTTCTGGGGTCGACCATAGGAAACAATTTTTTAAATATGGGGGGAGGGACGAAAGGAATACCGGGCCTTTCCCATTCTTTATTAACAATGTCCGCCACCCGCTTGGGTATAGGAAAAGCTTCTGGGAGCTCCGGCACCTCTAGGAACTTGTCCATTTTACATAGTTTCTCTGGGATGACCAACTTTTCACAATCATCCAGAGTGGATAATACCTCCTTAAGCAGAATGCGGAGATGTTCCAACTTAAATTTAAATGCAATTACATCAGGTTCAGCCTGTTGAGAAATGTTCCCTGAATCAGTAATTTCTCCCTCAGACAAAACCTCCCTGGCCCCCTCAGATTGAGTTAGGGGCCCTTCAGAGATATTAATATCAGCGTCGTCATGCTCTTCAGTAACTAAAACAGAGCAGCCACGCTTTCGCTGACAAGGGTTCATTTTGGCTAAAATGTTTTTGACAGAATTATCCATTACAGCCGTTAATTGTTGCATAGTAAGGAGTATTGGCGCGCTAGATGTACTAGGGGCCTCCTGAGTGGGCAAGACTCGTGTAGACGAAGGAGGGAATGATGCAGTACCATGCTTACTCCCCTCACTTGAGGAATCATCTTGGGCATCATTGTCATTATCACATAAATCACATTTATTTAAATGAACAGGAATTCTGGCTTCCCCACATTCAGAACACAGTCTATCTGGTAGTTCAGACATGTTAAACAGGCATAAACTTGATAATAAAGTACAAAAAACGTTTTAAAATAAAACCGTTACTGTCACTTTAAATTTTAAACTGAACACACTTTATTACTGCAATTGCGAAAAAACATGAAGGAATTGTACAAAATTCACCAAATTTTCACCACAGTGTCTTAAAGCCTTAAAAGTATTGCACACCAAATTTGGAAGCTTTAACCCTTAAAATAACGGAACCGGAGCCGTTTTAACACTTTAACCCCTTTACAGTCCCTGGTATCTGCTTTGCTGAGACCCAACCAAACCCAAAGGGGAATACGATACCAAATGACGCCTTCAGAAAGTCTTTTCTAAGTATCAGAGCTCCTCTCACATGCGACTGCATGCCATGCCTCTCAAAAACAAGTGCGCCACACCGGCGCGAAAATGAGGCTCTGCTTATGCTTTGGGAAAGCCCCAGAGAAATAAGGTGTCTAATACAGTGCCTGCCGATATTTATAATATCAATAAACCCAGATAAAATGATTCCTCAAAGCTAAATATGTTTTAAAACTGAATCGATTTAGCCCAGAAAAGTCTACAATCTTAATAAGCCCTTGTGAAGCCCTTATTTACCATCGTAATAAACATGGCTTACCGGATCCCATAGGGAAAAATGACAGCTTCCAGCATTACATCGTCTTGTTAGAATGTGTCATACCTCAAGCAGCAAGAGACTGCACACTGTTCCCCCAACTGAAGTTAATTGCTCTCAACAGTCCTGTGTGGAACAGCCATGGATTTTAGTTACGGTGCTAAAATCATTTTCCTCATACAAACAGAAATCTTCATCTCTTTTCTGTTTCTGAGTAAATAGTACATACCAGCACTATTTTAAAATAACAAACTCTTGATTGAATAATAAAAACTACAGTTAAACACTAAAAAACTCTAAGCCATCTCCGTGGAGATGTTGCCTGTACAACGGCAAAGAGAATGACTGGGGTAGGCGGAGCCTAGGAGGGATCATGTGACCAGCTTTGCTGGGCTCTTTGCCATTTCCTGTTGGGGAAGAGAATATCCCACAAGTAAGGATGACGCCGTGGACCGGACACACCTATGTTGGAGAAACTACAGTTAAACACTAAAAAACTCTAAGCCATCTCCGTGGAGATGTTGCCTGTACAACGGCAAAGAGAATGACTGGGGTAGGCGGAGCCTAGGAGGGATCATGTGACCAGCTTTGCTGGA
>NC_069504.1:282194749-282268379 GCF_027579735.1 Bombina bombina
CATAAAACCTTGTTGAACAAACATTTTCTTAAGGTAACCCTCTAATTTTTTATCCATTGGATCTGAGAAAGCACAGCTATCCTCCACCGGGATAGTGGTACGCTTAGCTAAAGTAGAAACTGCTCCCTCCACCTTGGGGACCGTTTGCCATAAGTCCCGAGTGGTGGCGTCTATTGGAAACATCTTTCTAAATATTGGAGGGGGTGAGAACGGCACACCGGGTCTATCCCACTCCTTAGTAACAATTTCAGTTAGTCTCTTAGGTATAGGAAAAACGTCAGTACTCGCCGGTACCGCAAAGTATTTATCCAACCTACACAGTTTCTCTGGTATTGCAACGGTGTTACAATCGTTGAGAGCTGCTAAGACCTCCCCTAGTAATACGCGGAGGTTCTCCAATTTAAATTTAAAATTTGAAATATCTGAGTCCAATCTGTTTGGATCAGAACCGTCACCCACAGAATGAAGCTCTCCGTCCTCATGCTCTGCGAGCTGTGACGCAGTATCAGACATGGCCCTAGCATTGTCAGCGCACTCTGTTCTCACCCCAGAGTGATCACGCTTGCCTCTTAGTTCAGGTAATTTAGACAAAACTTCAGTCATAACAGTAGCCATATCTTGTAATGTTATCTGTAATGGCCGCCCAGATGTACTAGGCGCCAAAATATCACGCACCTCCCGGGCGGGAGATGCAGGTACTGTCGCGTGAGGCGAGTTAGTCGGCATAACTCTCCCCTCGCTGTTTGGTGAAATTTGTTCACATTGTACAGATTGACTTTTATTTAAAGTAGCATCAATACAGTTAGTACATAAATTTCTATTGGGCTCCACCTTGGCATTGGAACAAATGACACAGATATCTTCCTCTGAGTCAGACATGTTTAACACACTAGCAAAAAAACTTACAACTTGGTTATAATCTTTTTTAGCAAAAAAACGCACTGTGCCTCAAAGAGGTACTAACGATTAAATGACAGTTGAAATAATGAACTGAAAAACAGTTATTGCATCAAACTTTAAAACAACACAACTTTTAGCAAAGGTTTGTTCCCATTAGTAAAAAACAACACTAATTAAATTTGTACATAAGAAAACAAAACAACGTTTTTTATACACAGTCACTATAAGAATTCTCACAGCTCTGCTGAGAGAATCTACCTCCCTTCAAAGAAGTTTGAAGACCCCTGAGATCTGTCAGAGATGAACCGGATCATGCAGGAAATATAAAAGTAGCTGACTGGAATTTTTTGATGCGTAGCAAAGAGCGCCAAAAACGGCCCCTCCCTCTCCCACACAGCAGTGAAGAGAAACGAAACTGTCACAATTAAAGCAAAAAACTGCCAAGTGGAAAATAATGCCCAAATATTTATTCACACAGTACCTCAGCAATGTAAACGATTCTACATTCCAGCAAAAACGTTTAACATGAGAATAGTTATTAAAAGGATTAGTGACCTTTAACACAGTAGTTCCGGTGAAATACCATCCCCAGAATACTGAAGTGTATACATACATGTCATTTTAACGGTATGGCAGGCTTTTCTCATCAATTCCATTCAGAAAATAAAAACTGCCACATACCTCAATGCAGATTCATCTGCCCGCTGTCCCCTGATCTGAAGCCTTTACCTCCCTCAGATGGTCGAGAACAGCAATATGATCTTAACGACTCCGGTTAAAATCATAGTAAAAAATCTCTGTCAGATTCTTCCTCAAACTCTGCCAGAGAAGTAATAACACGCTCCGGTGCTATTTTAAAATAACAAACTTTTGATTGAAGTCATAAAAACTAAGTATAATCACCATAGTCCTCTCACACATCCTATCTAGTCGTTGGGTGCAAGAGAATGACTGGGACTGACGTAGAGGGGAGGAGCTATATGCAGCTCTGCTGGGTGAATCCTCTTGCATTTCCTGTTGGGGAGGAGTTATATCCCAGAAGTAATGATGACCCGTGGACTGATCACACATAACAGAAGAAAGAAAGAGGTAGCCGTAGCCCTTTGACCTTTCCGTTTACCAGAATAAACAACAAACAATGAAGATGTCTGACGGAAATCTTTGGTTGCTTGTAAGTAGAATTTTAAAGCACGAACCACATCAAGATTGTGCAATAAACGTTCCTCTTTTGATGAAGGATTAGGACACAAAGAAGGAACAACAATCTCTTGATTGATATTCTTAATAGAAACAAAACTTTACAAGATAAAAGCTTAATATCTATGGAATGCATGGATTCAAAAGGAACCCCTTGAAGAACCTTAAGAACTAAATTTAAGCTCCAAGGCGGAGCAACCGATTTAAATACAGGCTTAATTCTGACCAAAGCCTGACTAAATGCTCGAACGTCTGGGACATCTGCCAGACGTTTGTGTAGTAAAATAGACAAAGCAGAGATTTGTCCATTTAGAAAACTAGCTGATAATCCCTTCTCCAAACCCTCTTGGAGAAAAGACAAAACTCTAGGAATCCTAACGTTACTCCAAGAGTAACCTTTGGATTCACACCAATAAAGATATTTGCTCCAAATCTTATGATAGATCTTCCTGGTGACAGGCTTTCTAGCCTGAATCAGGGTATCAATGACTGACTCAGAAAACCACGCTTTGCTAAAATCAAGCGTTCAATTTCCAAGCAGTCAGACGCAGACAAATTAGATTTGGATGTGAGAACGGACCCTGGATAAGAAGGTCCCGCCTCATTGGCAGAGTCCACGGTGCAACAGAGGACATGTCCACTAGGTCTGTATACCAAGTCCTGCGTGGCCACGCAGGAGCTATCAGGATCAACAAAGCTCTCTCCTGCTTGATTCTGGCAACCAGACGTGGGAGGAGAGGAAAAACCAAGGCACTGCTAGAACATCTATCAGCACCGCCTTGGGATCCCGAGACCTGGACCCGTAACGAGGAAGTTTGGCATTCTAACGGGACGCCATCAGATCCAAATCTGGTGTGCCCCATAGCTGAATTAGCTGGGCAAACTCCTCCGGATGAAGTTACCACTCCCCCGGATGAAAAGTCTGACGACTCAGGAAATCCGCCTCCCAGTTCTCTACTCCTGGTATGTGGATCGCTGATAGATGGCAAGAGTGATCCTCTGCCCATCGAATTATTTTGGAAACTTCCATCATCGCTAGAGAACTCCTTGTTCCTCCCAGATGATTGATATAAGCTACAGTCGTGATGTTGTCCGACTGAAACCTGATGAATTTGGCCGCAGCAAGCTGAAGCGTATTGAAAGTTCCAGAATGTTTATCGGAAGAATCGATTCCTCCCGAGACCATAAACCCTGAGCTTTCAGGGAGTTCCAGACTGCACCCCAGCCTAACAGGCTGACATCTGACGTTACTATGAGCCACTCTGGCCTGTGGAAACACATTCCCTGAGACAACCACCAGAGAAGAGAATCTCTGGTCTCCTGGTCCAGATGCAGTTGAGGAGAAAAATCTGCATACTCCCCATTCCACTGTTTGAGCATGCATAGTTGCAGTGGTCTGAGATGTAGGCGGGCAAAAGGAACTTTGTCCATTGCCGCTACCATGAGACCGATTACCTCCATACACTGAGCCACTGATGGCCGAGGAATGGAATGAAGAGCTCGGCAAGTGGTTTAGATCTTCAATTTTCTGACCTCCGTCAGAAAATTTTTCATTTCCACCGAGTCTATCAGAGTTCCTAGAAGGAAACTTTTGTTTGAGGGAAGAGAGAACCCGTGAGATCTCAGAAAAGCCAACACGGTGTCCGTATGAGATTTGGCCAGCTGGAAAGTTGACGCCTGAATTAAGATGTCGTCCAGATAAGGCACCACTGCTATGCCCCGTGGACGAAGAACCGCCAGAAGGCACCCTAGCACCTTGGTGAAAATTCTGGGAGCCGTGGCCAACCCGAAGGGAAGGGCCACAAAATTGGTAATGCCTGTTTAGAAAGGCAAATTTGAGAAATTAATGATGATCTCTGTGAATAGGGATGTGTAGATAAGCATCCTTTAAATCCACGGTAGTCATATATTTACCTTCCTGGATCAGAGGAAGAATAGTCCGAATGGTCTCCATCTTGAAAGATGGAACTTTGAGGAACTTGTTTAGAATCTTGAGATCCAAGATTGGTCTGAAAATTCCCTCTTTTTTGGGAACCGCAAACAGGTTTGAGTAAAATCCTAGCCCCTGCTCTCTTGGGACTGGGCGGATCACCTCCATGGTATATAGGTCTTCTACACAGCGTAAGAACGCCTCTCTCTTTGTCTGGATTGCAGACAATCGAGAAATGTGAAATCTCCCCCTTGGAAGGGAGTCCTTGAATTCCAGAAAATATCCCTGGGACACAATTTTTAAAGCCCAGGGATCGTGAACATCTCTTGCCCAAGCCTGAGCAAAGCGAGAGAGTCTGCCCCCTACTAGAACCGGTCTTGGATCGGGGGCAACCCCTTCATGCTGTCTTGGTGGAAGCAGCGGACTTCTTGGGCTGTTTACCCTTGTTCCAAGTCTGGTTAGGTCTCCAGACTGACTTGGATTGTGCAAAATTTCCCTCCTGCTTTGAAGTGGAGGCAGTTGAAAACTGGACCACTTTTAAAGTTCCGAAAGGAACGAAAATTATTTTGCTTAGCCCTCGTCTTAATTGATCTATCCTGAGGAAGGGCATGACCCTTCCCTCCAGTGATGTCTAAAATCTCTTTCAGAAGTAATGGGATGTGGATAAGCGCCTACTCTGTTCCCTATGGGCTTGAGGGGGGTGATAGCTAGTAACCACCAATCGAAATCAGCTAAAAAAATGGGGATCCCTCAAGCGCCTACCAACCGGAGGCAAAGGGATAGTGATGGGTGCAGCAATATGTTGAGTATAAAAGCTATTTTAATGAAAATACAAAACTATATACATATAATAAAAGGTTAATACATACAGTTCATGGATCCATGAAAGAAATAACATACATTAAAAACCATATAAAATGTAAATAAAGATGTAATTAAAACAGAAGTTCTAAATAAAAACAGTGGTAAGTACAATGTAAATGAAGATGAAGCTGCAGTGGATAATAGTAAAACCAGAGGTTATCGTCCTATAGTATCCTCCTATGTATGAAGTCCGGTGGAAATAGTGTGTGTGTCAGTGAAGCATAGAAAAAATGGTACTGAAAAGTCGGTGATATACAACAATGTAGAAAAAATATAAAAATATATAAAAAAAAAATATACAAAAATGTGTATATCAATCAATCCAAACAATAATAAAAATGTCAATCAATCCAAAAAAACATAATTTATGTAAGAACTTACCTGATAAATTCATTTCTTTCATATTAACAAGAGTCCATGAGCTAGTGACGTATGGGATATACATTCCTACCAGGAGGGGCAAAGTTTCCCAAACCTTAAAATGCCTATAAATACACCCCTCACCACACCCACAAATCAGTTTAACGAATAGCCAAGAAGTGGGGTGATAAGAAAAAAAGTGCGAAGCATATAAAATAAGGAATTGGAATAATTGTGCTTTATACAAAAAAATCATAACCACCACAAAAAAGGGTGGGCCTCATGGACTCTTGTTAATATGAAAGAAATGAATTTATCAGGTAAGTTCTTACATAAATTATGTTTTCTTTCATGTAATTAACAAGAGTCCATGAGCTAGTGACGTATGGGATAATGACTACCCAAGATGTGGATCTTTCCACACAAGAGTCATTAGAGAGGGAGGGATAAAATAAAGACAGCCAATTCCTGCTGAAAATAATCCACACCCAAAATAAAGTTTAACAAAAAACATAAGCAGAAGATTCAAACTGAAACCGCTGCCTGAAGAACTTTTCTACCAAAAACTGCTTCAGAAGAAGAAAATACATCAAAATGGTAGAATTTAGTAAAAGTATGCAAAGAGGACCAAGTTGCTGCTTTGCAGATCTGGTCAACCGAAGCTTCATTCCTAAACGCCCAGGAAGTAGATACTGACCTAGTAGAATGAGCTGTAATTCTTTGAGGCGGAATTTTACCCGACTCAACATAGGCAAGATGAATTAAAGATTTCAACCAAGATGCCAAAGAAATGGCAGAAGCTTTCTGGCCTTTCCTAGAACCGGAAAAGATAACAAATAGACTAGAAGTCTTACGGAAAGATTTCGTAGCTTCAACATAATATTTCAAAGCTCTAACAACATCCAAAGAATGCAATGATTTCTCCTTAGAATTCTTAGGATTAGGACATAATGAAGGAACCACAATTTCTCTACTAATGTTGTTGGAATTCACAACTTTAGGTAAAAATTCAAAAGAAGTTCGCAACACCGCCTTATCCTGATGAAAAATCAGAAAAGGAGACTCACACGAAAGAGCAGATAATTCAGAAACTCTTCTAGCAGAAGAGATGGCCAAAAGGAACAAAACTTTCCAAGAAAGTAATTTAATGTCCAATGAATGCATAGGTTCAAACGGAGGAGCTTGAAGAGCTCCCAGAACCAAATTCAAACTCCAAGGAGGAGAAATTGACTTAATGACAGGTTTTATACGAACCAAAGCTTGTACAAAACAATGAATATCAGGAAGAATAGCAATCTTTCTGTGAAAAAGAACAGAAAGAGCGGAGATTTGTCCTTTCAAAGAACTTGCGGACAAACCCTTATCTAAACCATCCTGAAGAAACTGTAAAATTCTCGGTATTCTAAAAGAATGCCAAGAAAAATGATGAGAAAGACACCAAGAAATATAAGTCTTCCAGACTCTATAATATATCTCTCGAGATACAGATTTACGAGCCTGTAACATAGTATTAATCACGGAGTCAGAGAAACCTCTATGACCAAGAATCAAGCGTTCAATCTCCATACCTTTAAATTTAAGGATTTCAGATCCGGATGGAAAAAAGGACCTTGTGACAGAAGGTCTGGTCTTAACGGAAGAGTCCATGGCTGGCAAGATGCCATCCGGACAAGATCCGCATACCAAAACCTGTGAGGCCATGCCGGAGCTATTAGCAGAACAAACGAGCATTCCCTCAGAATCTTGGAGATTACTCTTGGAAGAAGAACTAGAGGCGGAAAGATATAGGCAGGATGATACTTCCAAGGAAGTGATAATGCATCCACTGCCTCCGCCTGAGGATCCCGGGATCTGGACAGATACCTGGGAAGTTTCTTGTTTAGATGAGAGGCCATCAGATCTATCTCTGGAAGCCCCCACAATTGAACAATCTGAAGAAATACCTCTGGGTGAAGAGACCATTCGCCCGGATGCAACGTTTGGCGACTGAGATAATCCGCTTCCCAATTGTCTACACCTGGGATATGAACCGCAGAGATTAGACAGGAGCTGGATTCCGCCCAAACCAAAATTCGAGATACTTCTTTCATAGCCAGAGGACTGTGAGTCCCTCCTTGATGATTGATGTATGCCACAGTTGTGACATTGTCTGTCTGAAAACAAATGAACGATTCTCTCTTCAGAAGAGGCCAAAACTGAAGAGCTCTGAAAACTGCACGGAGTTCCAAGATATTGATCGGTAATCTCACCTCCTGAGATTCCCAAACTCCTTGTGCCGTCAGAGATCCCCACACAGCTCCCCAACCTGTGAGACTTGCATCTGTTGAAATTACAGTCCAGGTCGGAAGAACAAAAGAAGCCCCCTGAATTAAACGATGGTGATCTGTCCACCACGTTAGAGAGTGCCGAACAATCGGTTTTAAAGATATTAATTGATATATCTTCGTGTAATCCCTGCACCATTGGTTCAGCATACAGAGCTGAAGAGGTCGCATGTGAAAACGAGCAAAGGGGATCGCGTCCGATGCAGCAGTCATAAGACCTAGAATTTCCATGCATAAGGCTACCGAAGGGAATGATTGAGACTGAAGGTTTCGACAGGCTGTAATCAATTTTAGACGTCTCTTGTCTGTTAAAGACAAAGTCATGGACACTGAATCTATCTGGAAACCCAGAAAGGTTACCCTTGTTTGAGGAATCAAAGAACTTTTTGGTAAATTGATCCTCCAACCATGATCTTGAAGAAACAACACAAGTCGATTCGTATGAGACTCTGCTAAATGTAAAGACGGAGCAAGTACCAAGATATCGTCCAAATAAGGAAATACCACAATACCCTGTTCTCTGATTACAGACAGAAGGGCACCGAGAATCTTTGTGAAAATTCTTGGAGCTGTAGCAAGGCCAAACGGTAGAGCCACAAATTGGTAATGCTTGTCTAGAAAAGAGAATCTCAGGAACTGATAATGATCTGGATGAATTGGAATATGCAGATATGCATCCTGTAAATCTATTGTGGACATATAATTCCCTTGCTGAACAAAAGGCAATATAGTCCTTACAGTTACCATCTTGAACGTTGGTATCCTTACATAACGATTCAATAATTTTAGATCCAGAACTGGTCTGAAGGAATTCTCCTTCTTTGGTACAATGAAGAGATTTGAATAAAACCCCATCCCCTGTTCCGGAACTGGAACTGGCATAATTACTCCAGCCAACTCTAGATCTGAAACACAATTCAGAAATGCTTGAGCTTTCACTGGATTTACTGGGACATGGGAAAGAAAAAATCTCTTTGCAGGAGGTCTCATCTTGAAACCAATTCTGTACCCTTCTGAAACAATGTTCTGAATCCAAAGATTGTGAACAGAATTGATCCAAATTTCTTTGAAAAAACGTAACCTGCCCCCTACCAGCTGAACTGGAATGAGGGCCGTACCTTCATGTGAACTTAGAAGCAGGCTTTGCCTTTCTAGCAGGCTTGGATTTATTCCAGACTGGAGATGGTTTCCAAACTGAAACTGCTCCTGAGGACGAAGGATCAGGCTTTTGTTCTTTGTTGAAACGAAAGGAACGAAAACGATTGTTAGCCCTGTTTTTACCTTTAGACTTTTTATCCTGTGGTAAAAAAGTTCCTTTCCCACCAGTAACAGTTGAAATAATAGAATCCAACTGAGAACCAAATAATTTGTTTCCCTGGAAAGAAATGGAAAGTAGAGTTGATTTAGAAGCCATATCAGCATTCCAAGTCTTAAGCCATAAAGCTCTTCTGGCTAAGATAGCCAGAGACATAAATCTAACATCAACTCTAATAATATCAAAAATGGCATCACAGATGAAATTATTAGCATGCTGGAGAAGAATAATAATATCATGAGAATCACGATTTGTTACTTGTTGCGCTAGAGTTTCCAACCAAAAAGTTGAAGCTGCAGCAACATCAGCCAATGATATAGCAGGTCTAAGAAGATTACCTGAACATAGATAAGCTTTTCTTAGAAAAGATTCAATTTTTCTATCTAAAGGATCTTTAAACGAGGTACCATCTGACGTAGGAATGGTAGTACGTTTAGCAAGGGTAGAAATAGCCCCATCAACTTTAGGGATTTTGTCCCAAAATTCTAACCTGTCAGGCGGAACAGGATATAATTGCTTAAAACGTTTAGGAGGAGTAAATTAATTACCCAATTTATCCCATTCCTTAGCAATTACTGCAGAAATAGCATTAGGAACAGGAAAGACTTCTGGAATAACCGCAGGAGCTTTAAAAACCTTATCCAAACGTATAGAATTAGTATCAAGAGGACTAGAATCCTCTATTTCTAAAGCAATTAGTACTTCTTTAAGTAAAGAGCGAATAAATTCCATCTTAAATAAATATGAAGATTTATCAGCATCAATCTCTGAGACAGAATCCTCTGAACCAGAAGAGTCCAAAGAATCAGAATGATGGTGTTCATTTAAAAATTCATCTGTAGAGAGAGAAGATTTAAAAGACTTTTCACGTTTACTAGAAGGAGAAATAACAGACAAAGCCTTCTTTATGGATTCAGAAACAAAATCTCTTATGTTATCAGGAACATTCTGCACCTTAGATGTTGAGGGAACTGCAACAGGCAATGGTACATCACTAAAGGAAATATTATCTGCTTTAACAAGTTTGTCATGACAATTATTACAAACAACAGCTGGAGGAATAGCTACCAAAAGTTTACAGCAGATACACTTAGCTTTGGTAGATCCAGCAGGCAGTGGTTTTCCTGTAGTATCTTCTGGCTCAGATGCAACGTGAGACATCTTGCAATATGTAAGAGAAAAAACAACATATAAAGCAAAATAGATCAAATTCCTTATAAGACAGTTTCAGGAATGGGAAAAAAATGCCAAACATCAAGCTTCTAGCAACCAGAAGCAAATGAAAAATGAGACTGAAATAATGTGGAAACAAAAGCGACGCCCATATTTTTTGGCGCCAAATAAGACGCCCACATTATTTGGCGCCTAAATGCTTTTGGCGCCAAAAATGACGCCACATCCGGAACGCCGACATTTTTGGCGCAAAATAACGTCAAAAATGACGCAACTTCCGGCGACACGTATGACGCCAAAAACGTCAAAAAAAACGCCAAAAAAGTCCGCGCCAAGAATGACGCAATAAAATGAAGCATTTTCAGCCCCCGCGAGCCTAACAGCCCACAGGGAAAAAAGTCAAATTTTTGAGGTAAGAAAAAATATGATAAATTAAAGCATAATCCCAAATATGAAACTGACTGTCTGGAAATAAGGAAAGTTGAACATTCTGAGTCAAGGCAAATAAATGTTTGAATACATATATTTAGAACTTTATAAATAAAGTGCCCAACCATAGCTTAGAGTGTCACAGAAAATAAGACTTACTTACCCCAGGACACTCATCTACATGTAGTAGAAAGCCAAACCAGTACTGAAACGAGAATCAGTAGA
This sequence comes from Bombina bombina, assembly GCF_027579735.1. Taxonomy (NCBI): domain Eukaryota; kingdom Metazoa; phylum Chordata; class Amphibia; order Anura; family Bombinatoridae; genus Bombina; species Bombina bombina. The sequence goes on from NC_069504.1 coordinate 282,205,467, forward strand.
GGAAATGGTAAATATAAGAGTATATTGTCGATCTGAAAAGGGAGGTAAGAGATGAATCTCTACGACCGATAACAGAGAACCTTATGAAATAGACCCCGTAGAAGGAGATCACTGCATTCAATAGGCAATACTCTCCTCACATCCCTCTGACATTCACTGCACGCTGAGAGGAAAACCGGGCTCCAACTTGCTGCGGAGCGCATATCAACGTAGAATCTAGCACAAACTTACTTCACCACCTCCCTTGGAGGCAAAGTTTGTAAAACTGATTTGTGGGTGTGGTGAGGGGTGTATTTATAGGCATTTTAAGGTTTGGGAAACTTTGCCCCTCCTGGTAGGAATGTATATCCCATACGTCACTAGCTCATGGACTCTTGTTAATTACATGAAAGAAATAGTTAGTCTTTTATATCAATCCAACACAATGAATGGTGAAAAAATGTGAATGCAAAAATTAGTGAATTCCAAAAAAACAGAATTTATGTTTACCTGATAAATTACTTTCTCCAACGGTGTGTCCGGTCCACGGCGTCATCCTTACTTGTGGGATATTCTCTTCCCCAACAGGAAATGGCAAAGAGCCCAGCAAAGCTGGTCACATGATCCCTCCTAGGCTCCGCCTACCCCAGTCATTCGACCGACGTTAAGGAGGAATATTTGCATAGGAGAAACCATATGGTACCGTGGTGACTGTAGTTAAAAAAATAAATTATCAGACCTGATTAAAAAACCAGGGCGGGCCGTGGACCGGACACACCGTTGGAGAAAGTAATTTATCAGGTAAACATAAATTCTGTTTTCTCCAACATAGGTGTGTCCGGTCCACGGCGTCATCCTTACTTGTGGGAACCAATACCAAAGCTTTAGGACACGGATGAAGGGAGGGAGCAAATCAGGTCACCTAAATGGAAGGCACCACGGCTTGCAAAACCTTTCTCCCAAAAATAGCCTCAGAAGAAGCAAAAGTATCAAACTTGTAAAATTTGGTAAAAGTGTGCAGTGAAGACCAAGTCGCTGCCCTACATATCTGATCAACAGAAGCCTCGTTCTTGAAGGCCCATGTGGAAGCCACAGCCCTAGTGGAATGAGCTGTGATTCTTTCGGGAGGCTGCCGTCCGGCAGTCTCGTAAGCCAATCTGATGATGCTTTTAATCCAAAAAGAGAGAGAGGTAGAAGTTGCTTTTTGACCTCTCCTTTTACCGGAATAAACAACAAACAAGGAAGATGTTTGTCTAAAATCCTTTGTAGCATCTAAATAGAATTTTAGAGCGCGAACAACATCCAAATTGTGCAACAAACGTTCCTTCTTTGAAACTGGCTTCGGACACAGAGAAGGTACGATAATCTCCTGGTTAATGTTTTTGTTAGAAACAACTTTTGGAAGAAAACCAGGTTTAGTACGTAAAACCACCTTATCTGCATGGAACACCAGATAAGGAGGAGAACACTGCAGAGCAGATAATTCTGAAACTCTTCTGGCAGAAGAAATTGCAACTAAAAACAAAACTTTCCAAGATAATAATTTAATATCAACGGAATGCAAGGGTTCAAACGGAACCCCCTGAAGAACTGAAAGAACTAAATTGAGACTCCAGGGAGGAGTCAAAGGTTTGTAAACAGGCTTAATTCTAACCAGAGCCTGAACAAAGGCTTGAACATCTGGCACAGCAGCCAGTTTTTTGTGAAGTAACACTGACAAGGCAGAAATCTGTCCCTTCAGGGAACTTGCAGATAATCCTTTTTCCAATCCTTCTTGAAGGAAGGATAGAATCCTAGGAATCTTAACCTTGTCCCAAGGGAATCCTTTAGATTCACACCAACAGATATATTTTTTCCAAATTTTGTGGTAATTCTTTCTAGTTACAGGCTTTCTGGCCTGAACAAGAGTATCGATAACAGAATCTGAGAACCCTCGCTTCGATAAAATCAAGCGTTCAATCTCCAAGCAGTCAGCTGGAGTGAAACCAGATTCGGATGTTCGAACGGACCCTGAACAAGAAGGTCTCGTCTCAAAGGTAGCTTCCAAGGTGGAGCCGATGACATATTCACCAGATCTGCATACCAAGTCCTGCGTGGCCACGCAGGAGCTATCAAGATCACCGACGCCCTCTCCTGATTGATCCTGGCTACCAGCCTGGGGATGAGAGGAAACGGCGGGAACACATAGGCTAGTTTGAAGGTCCAAGGTGCTACTAGTGCATCCACTAGAGCCGCCTTGGGATCCCTGGATCTGGACCCGTAGCAAGGAACTTTGAAGTTCTGACGAGAGGCCATCAGATCCATGTCTGGAATGCCCCACAGCTGAGTGATTTGGGCAAAGATTTCCGGATGGAGTTCCCACTCCCCCGGATGCAATGTCTGACGACTCAGAAAATCCGCTTCCCAATTTTCCACTCCTGGGATGTGGATAGCAGACAGGAGGCAGGAGTGAGACTCCGCCCATAGAATGATTTTGGTCACTTCTTCCATCGCTAGGGAACTCCTTGTTCCCCCCTGATGGTTGATGTACGCAACAGTTGTCATGTTGTCTGATTGAAACCGTATGAACTTGGCCCTCGCTAGCTGAGGCCAAGCCTGGAGAGCATTGAATATCGCTCTCAGTTCCAGAATATTTATCGGTAGAAGAGATTCTTCCCGAGACCAAAGACCCTGAGCTTTCAGGGATCCCCAGACCGCGCCCCAGCCCATCAGACTGGCGTCGGTCGTGACAATGACCCACTCTGGTCTGCGGAATGTCATCCCTTGTGACAGGTTGTCCAGGGACAGCCACCAACGGAGTGAGTCTCTGGTCCTCTGATTTACTTGTATCTTCGGAGACAAGTCTGTATAGTCCCCATTCCACTGACTGAGCATGCACAGTTGTAATGGTCTTAGATGAATGCGCGCAAAAGGAACTATGTCCATTGCCGCTACCATCAACCCGATCACTTCCATGCACTGAGCTATGGAAGGAAGAGGAACGGAATGAAGTATTCGACAAGAGTCTAGAAGTTTTGTTTTTCTGGCCTCTGTCAGAAAAATCCTCATTTCTAAGGAGTCTAATATTGTTCCCAAGAAGGGAACCCTTGTTGACGGGGATAGATAACTCTTTTCCACGTTCACTTTCCATCCGTGAGATCTGAGAAAGGCCAGGACAATGTCCGTGTGAGCCTTTGCTTGAGGAAGGGACGACGCTTGAATCAGAATGTCGTCCAAGTAAGGTACTACAGCAATGCCCCTTAGTCTTAGCACAGCTAGAAGGGACCCTAGTACCTTTGTGAAAATCCTTGGAGCAGTGGCTAATCCGAAAGGAAGCGCCACGAACTGGTAATGTTTGTCCAGGAATGCGAACCTTAGGAACCGATGATGTTCCTTGTGGATAGGAATATGTAGATACGCATCCTTTAAATCCACCGTGGTCATGAATTGACCTTCCTGGATGGAAGGAAGAATAGTTCGAATGGTTTCCATCTTGAACGATGGAACCTTGAGAAACTTGTTTAAGATCTTGAGATCTAAGATTGGTCTGAACGTTCCCTCTTTTTTGGGAACTATGAACAGATTGGAGTAGAACCCCATCCCTTGTTCTCTTAATGGAACAGGATGAATCACTCCCATTTTTGACAGGTCTTCTACACAATGTAAGAATGCCTGTCTTTTTATGTGGTCTGAAGACAACTGAGACCTGTGGAACCTCCCCCTTGGGGGAAGTCCCTTGAATTCCAGAAGATAACCTTGGGAGACTATTTCTAGCGCCCAAGGATCCAGAACATCTCTTGCCCAAGCCTGAGCGAAGAGAGAGAGTCTGCCCCCCACCAGATCCGGTCCCGGATCGGGGGCCAACATTTCATGCAGTCTTGGTAGCAGTGGCAGGTTTCTTGGCCTGCTTTCCCTTGTTCCAGCCTTGCATTGGTCTCCAAGCTGGCTTGGCTTGAGAAGTATTACCCTCTTGCTTAGAGGACGTAGCACCTTGGGCTGGTCCGTTTCTACGAAAGGGACGAAAATTAGGTTTATTTTTTGCCTTGAAAGGCCGATCCTGAGGAAGGGCGTGGCCCTTACCCCCAGTGATATCAGAGATAATCTCTTTCAAGTCAGGGCCAAACAGCGTTTTCCCCTTGAAAGGAATGTTAAGTAGCTTGTTCTTGGAAGACGCATCAGCCGACCAAGATTTCAACCAAAGCGCTCTGCGCGCCACAATAGCAAACCCAGAATTCTTAGCCGCTAACCTAGCCAATTGCAAAGTGGCGTCTAGGGTGAAAGAATTAGCCAATTTGAGAGCATTGATTCTGTCCATAATCTCCTCAAAAGGAGGAGAATCACTATCGACCGCCTTTATCAGATCATCGAACCAGAAACATGCGGCTGTAGCGACAGGGACAATGCATGAAATTGGTTGTAGAAGGTAACCTTGCTGAACAAACATCTTTTTAAGCAAACCTTCTAATTTTTTATCCATAGGATCTTTGAAAGCACAACTATCCTCTATGGGTATAGTGGTGCGTTTGTTTAAAGTGGAAACCGCTCCCTCGACCTTGGGGACTGTCTGCCATAAGTCCTTTCTGGGGTCGACCATAGGAAACAATTTTTTAAATATGGGGGGAGGGACGAAAGGAATACCGGGCCTTTCCCATTCTTTATTAACAATGTCCGCCACCCGCTTGGGTATAGGAAAAGCTTCTGGGAGCCCCGGCACCTCTAGGAACTTGTCCATTTTACATAGTTTCTCTGGGATGACCAACTTGTCACAATCATCCAGAGTGGATAATACCTCCTTAAGCAGAATGCGGAGATGTTCCAACTTAAATTTAAATGCAATCACATCAGGTTCAGCCTGTTGAGAAATGTTCCCTGAATCAGTAATTTCTCCCTCAGACAAAACCTCCCTGGCCCCATCAGACTGGGTTAGGGGCCCTTCAGAAATATTAATATCAGCGTCGTCATGCTCTTCAGTATCTAAAACAGAGCAGCCGCGCTTACGCTGACAAGTGTTCATTTTGGCTAAAATGTTTTTGACAGAATTATCCATTACAGCCGTTAATTGTTGCATAGTAAGGAGTATTGGCGCGCTAGATGTACTAGGGGCCTCCTGAGTGGGCAAGACTCGTGTAGACGAAGGAGGGAATGATGCAGTACCATGCTTACTCCCCTCACTTGAGGAATCATCTTGGGCATCATTGTCATTATCACATAAATCACATTTATTTAAATGAATAGGAATTCTGGCTTCCCCACATTCAGAACACAGTCTATCTGGTAGTTCAGACATGTTAAACAGGCATAAACTTGATAACAAAGTACAAAAACGTTTTAAAATAAAACCGTTACTGTCACTTTAAATTTTAAACTGAACACACTTTATTACTGCAATTGCGAAAAAACATGAAGGAATTGTTCAAAATTCACCAAATTTTCACCACAGTGTCTTAAAGCCTTAAAAGTATTGCACACCAAATTTGGAAGCTTTAACCCTTAAAATAACGGAACCGGAGCCGTTTAAAACTTCAACCCCTTTACAGTCCCTGGTATCTGCTTTGCTGAGACCCAACCAAGCCCAAAGGGGAATACGATACCAAATGACGCCTTCAGAAAGTCTTTTCTAAGTATCAGAGCTCCTCTCACATGCGACTGCATGCCATGCCTCTCAAAAACAAGTGCGCCACACCGGCGCGAAAATGAGGCTCTGCTTATGCTTTGGGAAAGCCCCTAAGGAATAAGGTGTCTAATACAGTGCCTGCCGATATTATTATATCAAAATACCCAGATAAAATGATTCCTCAAGGCTAAATATGTGTTAATAATGAATCGATTTAGCCCAGAAAAAGTCTACAGTCTCAATAAGCCCTTGTGAAGCCCTTATTTACAATCGTAATAAACATGGCTTACCGGATCCCATAGGGAAAATGACAGCTTCCAGCATTACATCGTCTTGTTAGAATGTGTCATACCTCAAGCAGCAAGAGGCTGCACACTGTTCCCCCAACTGAAGTTAATTGCTCTCAACAGTCCTGTGTGGAATAGCCATGGATTTTAGTTACGGTTGCTAAAATCATTTTCCTCATACAAACAGAAATCTTCATCTCTTTTCTGTTTCTGAGTAAATAGTACATACCAGCACTATTTCAAAATAACAAACTCTTGATTGAATAATAAAAACTACAGTTAAACACTAAAAAACTCTAAGCCATCTCCGTGGAGATGTTGCCTGTACAACGGCAAAGAGAATGACTGGGGTAGGCGGAGCCTAGGAGGGATCATGTGACCAGCTTTGCTGGGCTCTTTGCCATTTCCTGTTGGGGAAGAGAATATCCCACAAGTAAGGATGACGCCGTGGACCGGACACACCTATGTTGGAGAAATAGTCAAACAATAGTCACCCAGATCCTGTAGGATCAAATAGTGGTCGCAGATATCCAAGAGTGTTGTTGTGTAGTAAAGATGTGAAGATGGAGGAAATGCTGGGCCCACCAAAAGTGAACCAAATGTTCAGATGTCGATATGAACCAACAAAGAAACGATGTCCACCTAAAATGACAAAAGCAAATATAGTGCAGATAACTCCAGATTAGTATTACATAAATGGAATAGAGCTTACCAATATCAGTCGACGCGTTTCGGCCTTAATCTAGGTGTCGACTGATATTGGTAAGCTTTATTCCATTTATGTAATACTAATCTGGAGTTATCTGCACTATATTTGACATTTTAGGTGGACATCGTTTCTTTGTTGGTTCATATCGACATCTGAACATTTGGTTCACTTTTTGTATATTTTTTTTATATATTTTTATATTTTTTCTACATTGTGGTATATCACCGACTTTTCAGTACCATTTTTTCTATGCTTCACTGACACACACACTATTTCCACCGGACTTCATACATAGGAGGATACTATAGAACGATAACCTCTGGTTTTACTATTATCCACTGCAGCTTCATCTTCATTTACATTGTACTTACCACTGTTTTTATTTAGAACTTCTGTTTTAATTACATCTTTACTTACATTTTATATGGTTTTTAAATGTATGTTATTTCTTTCATGGATCCATGAACTGTATGTATTAACCTTTTATTATATGTATATAGTTTGTATTTTCATTAAAATATACTTTAATACTCAACATATTGCTGCACCCATCACTATCCCTTTGCCTCCGGTTGGTAGGCGCTTGAGGGATCCCCATTTTTTAGCTAAAATCTCTTTCAGTTCAGGCCCGAAAAGGGTCTTTCCTTTGAAAGAGATGTTCAAAAGCTTAGATTTAGATGACACGTCAGCAGACCAGGACTTAAGCCATAACGCCCTGCGTGCTAAAATGGCAAGACCTGAACTTTTTGACACTAATTTAGCCAGTTGAAATGCGGCATCTGTAATAAAAAGAATTAGCCAACATAAGAGCCTTAATTCTATCCAAAATCTCTTCTAAAGGAGTCTCCATCTGAAGAGCCTCTTCTAGAGTCTCAAACCAGAAAGCAGCTGCAGTAGTTACAGGAACGATGCAAGCAATAGGTTGAAGAGAAAAACCTTGATGAACAAATATTTTCTTCAGAAGACCCTCTAATTTTTTTATCCATAGGATCTTTGAAAGCACAACTGTCCTCAATAGGTATAGTTGTACGCTTAGAGTAGAAATAGCTCCCTCCACCTTAGGAACAGTCTGCCATGAGTCCCGCAAGGTGTCAGATATAGGAAACATTTTCTTAAAAACAGGAGGGGGAGAGAACGGAAAACCTGGTTTATCCCACTCCTTAGCAATAATATTTACAATCCTCTTAGGGACTGGAAAAACATCAGTGTAAACAGGAACCTCTAAATACTTATCCATTTTACACAATTTCTCTGGAACTACTATAGGGTCACAATCATCCAGAGTTGCTAATACCTCCTTAAGCAATAAACGGAGGTGTTCAAATTTAAATTTAAAGGCCGTCATATCAGAATCTGTCTGAGGAAGCGTCTTTCCTGAATCAGAAATCTCTCCCTCAGATAACAAATCCCTCGCCCCTTCAGAGCATTGTGAGGTCATATCAGATACGGCTACTAAAGCGTGAGATAGCTCAGTATTTTTCCTTAACCCAGAACTATCCTGCTTTCCTTGTAAACCAGGCAGTTTGGATAAAACCTCTGTGAGGGTTGTATTCATAACTGTGGCCATGTCATGCGAAGTAAATGAACCCGACGCACTAGAGGTACCTGGTGTCACTTGTGCGGGCGTTACTGGTTGTGACACTTGTGGAGAGCTAGAAGGCGAACCCTCATTTACATCTGACTGAGAATCATTTAAAATAATTTATAGACATATCAGTACATTTGGGACACATTCTAAGAGGGGGTTCCACAATGACTTCTAACATATTGAACAAGGATTTTCCTTGGTGTCAGACATGTTAAACAGGCTAGCAATGCAACAAGCAAGCTTGGAAAACACATTAATCAAAATAAAAAACACTTAGAAATAAAACGGTACTGTGCTTTTTAGAGAAAAAAAAAGCTGCACAAGTTCTGCAAAACAGTGTAAAAAAGCAGTAAACTTAATGAAATGTTTACAGTAGCATCCTACAGCCTTAGTAACTTTGCACATCTATGCAAATAACCAATTAACCCCTTAATGGCAAAACCGGGTTGAAAAAACATCAAAACCAGTAAAAAAGACTTTCAGCACCCTGCCACAGCTCTGCTGTGGCTTCTACCTGCCCTTCAGAACGATTTGTGGGAAAAAAACCTCCTTTACAGCCCTCAAACACAGCAGGAAACCTTGGAGAAGTTGGATGACTCAGAGAAAAAGAAAACTGCACAACTGAGGCCGAAAATAGGCCCCTCCCACCTCGCTCGTTTTTTGAGGCCTAGTAAAAGAAAACACCTGAGTGTTTTCTAAATAATTATGTGGGTTAAGAAACCCAAACACAAGCCACAATGACCCCTTAAGTCCCTTACAAAAAACGTTTAAAAATGCTTTCCTTTTGAAAAATAAAAACGTTTTTATCTTCTAAAAATGGTATCACCAGTAACAAACAAGCCCTTCAAGCAAGCTGAAACTTCTATGACTTTAATCAAAGTAAATCAAATGAAATACAGCTTACCCTTCCCTCGTGGGAATATTACCAGCCTTTTCTAGAATTAACACAGTTTGTCTAGAAAAATATAGCCTGAACATACCTCATATGCAGCTTAGCATGCAAACTGTTCCCCCAACCAAAGTTTTTCCTGTACTCTTCAGCTCTTGTGAGAACAGCAGTGGATCTTAGTTACAAAGTGCTAAGATCATAATCCTCCTTGCAGAAATCTTCATCCCTTTTCTGCCAGAGAGTAAATAGTACGCACCGGTACCATTTAAAATAAACTTTTGTTTGAGAAAATAAAAAAACTAACATTTTTGTCACCACACTCATTACCATTTCCTAGCAGTTAGAGTAGGCCAAGAGAATGACTGGGGGGTGGAGTTAAGGGGGGAGCTAAATAGGCAGCTCTGCTGTGGGTGCTCTCTTTGCCACTTCCTGTTGGGAAGGAGAATACCCCATAAGTAATGGATGAATCCGTGGACTCTATACATCTTACAAGAGAAATAGCCTCCGAAGAAGCAAAAGTATCAAATTTGGAAAAGGTATCAAGTGAAGACCAAGTCGCAGCCTTACAAATCTGTTCAACAGAAGCATCATTTTTAAAAGCCCATGTGGAAGCCACCGCTCTAGTAGAGTGAGCTGTAATTCTTCCAGGAGGCTGCTGTCCAGCAGTCTCGTATGTCAAACGGATGATGCTTTTCAGCCAAAAAGAAAGATAGCCGTAGCTTTTTGACCTCTACGCTTTCCAGAATAGACAACAGAGAAGATGTTTGACGGAAATCTTTGGTCGCTTGCAAGTAAAACTTCAAAGCACGAACCACGTCCAAGTTGTGCAACAGACGCTCCTTCTTAGAGGAAGGATTAGGACACAGGGAAGGAACAACAATTTCCTGATTAATATTCCTATTAGTAACAACCTTAGGAAGGAATCCAGGTTTGGTACGCGAAACCACCTTATCAGAATGAAAAACAAGATAAGGCGAGTCGCATTGCAATGCAGATAGTTCAGAAACTCTTTGAGACGAAGAGATAGCAACTAAACACAGAACTTTCCAAGATAGAAGCTTAATATCTATGGAATGCATAGGTTCAAACGGAACCCCTTGAAGAACCTTAAGAACTAAATTCAAACTCCATGGCGGAGCAACAGCTTTAAACACAGGCTTGATTCTAACTAAAGCCTGACAAAACGACTGAACGTCTGGAACATCTGCCAGACGCTTGTGCAGTAAAATTGACAAAGCAGATATCTGTCTCTTTAGGGAACTAGCTAATAACCCCTTCTCCAATCCTTCTTGGAGAAAGGACAAAATCCTAGGAATCCTGATCTTACTCCATGAGTAGCCTTTGGATTCACACCAATAAAGATATTTACGCCATATCTTATGATAAATCTTCCTAGTGACAGGCTTTCAAGCCTGAATCAAGGTATCTATGACCGACTCCGAGAATCCCCGCTTGGATAAAATCACGCGTTCAATCTCCAGGCAGTCAGCCGCAGAGAAACTAGATTTGGATGCTGGAACGGACCTTGAATGAGAAGGTCCCGTCTCAGTGGTAGTGTCCATGGTGGTAGAGATGACATGTCCACCAGGTCTGCATACCAAGTCCTGCGTGGCCACGCAGGTGCTATCAAAATCACCGAAGCTCTCTCCTGTTTGATTCTGGCAATCAGACGAGGGAGGAGAGGAAATGGAGGAAACACATAAGCCAGGTTGAACGACCAAGGTACTGCTAGAGCATCTATCAGTACTGCTTAAGGATCCCTTGATCTGGACCCGTAACAAGGAAGTTTGGAGTTCTGACGAGACATCATCAGATCCAATTCTGGTGTGCCCCATTGATGAATCAATTGTGCAAACACCTCCGGATGGAGTTCCCACTCCCCCAGATGAAAAACAGAATTTATGTTTACCTGATAAATTACTTTTTCCAACGGTGTGTCCAGTCCACGGCGTCATCCTTACTTGTGGGATATTCTCCTCCCCAACAGGAAATGGCAAAGAGCCCAGCAAAGCTGGTCACATGATCCCTCCTAGGCTCCGCCTACCCCAGTCATTCGACCGACGTAAAGGAGGAATATTTGCATAGGAGAAATTATATGATACCGTGGTGACTGTAGTTAAAGAAAATAAATTATCAGACCTGATTAAAAAACCAGGGCGGGCCGTGGACCAGACACACCGTTGGAGAAAGTAATTTATCAGGTAAACATAAATTCTGTTTTCTCCAACATAGGTGTGTCCGGTCCACGGCGTCATCCTTACTTGTGGGAACCAATACCAAAGCTTTAGGACACGGATGAAGGGAGGGAGCAAATCAGGTCACCTAAATGGAAGGCACCACGGCTTGCAAAACCTTTCTCCCAAAAATAGCCTCAGAAGAAGCAAAAGTATCAAATTTGTAAAATTTCGTAAAAGTGTGCAGTGAAGACCAAGTCGCTGCCTTACATATCTGATCAACAGAAGCCTCGTTCTTGAAGGCCCATGTGGAAGCCACAGCCCTAGTGGAATGAGCTGTGATTCTTTCAGGAGGCTGCCGTCCGGCAGTCTCGTAAGCCAATCTGATGATGCTTTTAATCCAAAAAGAGAGAGAGGTAGAAGTTGCTTTTTGACCTCTCCTTTTACCAGAATAAACAACAAACAAAGAAGATGTTTGTCTAAAATCCTTTGTAGCATCTAAATAGAATTTTAGAGCACGAACTACATCCAAATTGTGCAACAAACGTTCCTTCTTTGAAACTGGATTCGGACACAAAGAAGGCGCGACTATCTCCTGGTTAATGTTTTTGTTAGAAACAACCTTCGGAAGAAAACCAGGTTTAGTACGTAAAACCACCTTATCTGCATGGAACACCAGATAAGGAGGAGAACACTGCAGAGCAGATAACTCTGAAACTCTTCTAGCAGAAGAAATTGCAACCAAAACAAAACTTTCCAAGATAATAACTTAATATCAACGGAATGTAAGGGTTCAAACGGAACCCCCTGAAGAACTGAAAGAACTAAATTGAGATTCCAAGGAGGAGTCAAAGGTTTGTAAACAGGCTTGATTCTAACCAGAGCCTGAACAAAGGCTTGAACATCTGGCACAGCTGCCAGCTTTATGTGAAGTAACACAGACAAGGCAGAAATCTGTCCCTTCAAAGAACTTGCAGATAATCCTTTCTCCAAACCTTCTTGAAGAAAGGATAGAATCTTAGGAATTTTTACCTTGTCCCAAGGGAATCCTTTAGATTCACACCAACAGATATATCTTTTCCATATTTTGTGGTAGATTTTTCTAGTTACAGGCTTTCTGGCCTGAACAAGAGTATCAATGACAGAATCTGAGAACCCTCGCTTTGATAAGATCAAGCGTTCAATCTCCAAGCAGTCAGTTGGAGTGAGACCAGATTCGGATGTTCGAACGGACCTTGAACAAGAAGGTCTCGTCTCAAAGGTAGCTTCCATGGTGGAGCCGATGACATATTCACCAGGTCTGCATACCAAGTCCTGCGTGGCCACGCAGGAACTATCAAGATCACCGATGCCCTCTCCTGATTGATCCTGGCTACCAGCCTGGGGATGAGGGGAAACGGCGGGAATACATAAGCTAGTTTGAAGGTCCAAGGTGCTACTAGTGCATCTACTAGAGTCGCCTTGGGATCCCTGGATCTGGACCCGTAGCAAGGAACCTTGAAGTTCTGACGAGAGGCCATCAGATCCATGTCTGGAATGCCCCACAATTGAGTAATTTTGGCAAAGATTTCCGGATGGAGTACCCACTCCCCCGGATGAAATGTCTGACGACTCAGAAAATCCGCTTCCCAATTTTCCACTCCTGGGATGTGGATTGCAGAAAAGTGGCAGGAGTGAGTCTCCGCCCATTGAATGATTTTGGTCACTTCTTCCATCGCCAGGGAACTCCTTGTTCCCCCCTGATGGTTGATGTACGCAACAGTCGTCATGTTGTCTGATTGAAACCGTATGAACTTGGCCTTTGCTAGCTGAGGCCAAGCCTTGAGAGCATTGAATATCGCTCTCAGTTCCAGAATATTTATCGGGAGAAGAGATTCTTCCCGAGACCAAAGACCCTGAGCTTTCAGGGGTCCTGACTGAGCATGCACAGTCGTAATGGTCTTAGATGAATTCGCGCAAAAGGAACTATGTCCATTGCCGCTACCATCAAACCTATTACTTCCATGCACTGCGCTATGGAAGGAAGAGGAACAGAATGAAGTATTTGACAAGAGTTTAGAAGTTTTGATTTTCTGGCCTCTGTCAGAAAAATCCTCATTTCTAAGGAGTCTATTATTGTTCCCAAGAAGGGAACCCTTGTTGACTGAGATAGCGAACTTTTTTCTACGTTCACTTTCCACCCGTGAGATCTGAGAAAGGCCAGGACAATGTCCGTGTGAGCCTTTGCTTGTGGAAGGGACGACGCTTGAATCAGAATGTCGTCCAAGTAAGGTACTACTGCAATGCCCCTTGGTCTTAGCACCGCTAGAAGGGACCCTAGTACCTTTGTGAAAATTCTTGGAGCAGTGGCTAATCCGAACGGAAGTGCCACAAACTGGTAATGCTTGTCCAGGAATGCGAACCTTAGGAACCGATGATGTTCCTTGTGGATAGGAATATGTAGATACGCATCCTTTAAATCCACCGTGGTCATGAATTGACCTTCCTGGATGGAAGGAAGAATTGTTCGAATGGTTTCCATTTTGAACGATGGAACCTTGAGAAACTTGTTTAGGATCTTGAGATCTAAGATTGGTCTGAATGTTCCCTCTTTTTTGGGAACTACGAACAGATTGGAGTAGAAACCCATCCCTTGTTCTCCTAATGGAACAGGATGAATCACTCCCATTTTTAACAGGTCTTCTACACAATGTAAGAATGCCTGTTTTTTTTATGAAGTCTGAAGACAATTGAGACCTGTGGAACCGCCCCCTTGGGGGAAGCCCCTTGAATTCCAGAAGATAACCTTGGGAGACTATTTCTAGTGCCCAAGGATCCAGAACATCTCTTGCCCAAGCCTGAGCGAAGAGAGAGAGTCTGCCCCCCACCAGATCCGGTCCCGGATCGGGGGCCAACATCTCATGCTGTCTTGGTAGCAGTGGCAGGTTTCTTGGCCTGCTTTCCTTTGTTCCAGCCTTGCATTGGCCTCCAGGCTGGCTTGGCTTGAGAAGTATTACCCTCTTGCTTAGAGGACGTAGCACTTGGGGCTGGTCCGTTTCTGCGAAAGGGACGAAAATTAGGTTTATTTTTGGCTTTGAAAGACCTATCCTGAGGAAGGGCGTGGCCCTTGCCCCCAGTGATATCAGAGATAATCTCTTTCAAGTCAGGGCCAAACAGCGTTTTCCCCTTGAAAGGAATGTTGAGCAATTTGTTCTTGGAAGACGCATCCGCTGACCAAGATTTTAGCCAAAGCGCTCTGCGCGCCACAATAGCAAAACCAGAATTTTTCGCCGCTAACCTAGCCAATTGCAAAGTGGCGTCTAGGGTGAAAGAATTAGCCAATTTGAGAGCATGAATTCTGTCCATAATCTCCTCATAAGAAGAAGAATTATTATTGAGCGCCTTTTCTAGTTCATCGAACCAGAAACACGCTGCTGTAGTGACAGGAACAATGCATGAAATTGGTTGTAGAAGGTAACCTTGCTGAACAAACATCTTTTTAAGCAAACCTTCTAATTTTTTATCCATAGGATCTTTGAAAGCACAACTATCTTCTATGGGTATAGTGGTGCGTTTGTTTAGAGTAGAAACCGCCCCCTCGACCTTGGGGACTGTCTGCCATAAGTCCTTTCTGGGGTCGACCATAGGAAACAATTTCTTAAATATGGGGGGAGGGACGAAAGGTATACCGGGCCTATCCCATTCTTTATTTACAATGTCCGCCACCCGCTTGGGTATAGGAAAAGCTTCGGGGGGCCCCGGGACCTCTAGGAACTTGTCCATTTTACATTATTTCTCTGGAATGACCAAATTCTCACAATCATCCAGAGTAGATAACACCTCCTTAAGCAGAGCGCGGAGATGTTCCAATTTAAATTTAAATGTAATCACATCAGGTTCAGCTTGTTGAGAAATTTTCCCTGAATCTGAAATTTCTCCCTCAAAACCTCCCTGGCCCCCTCAGACTGGTGTAGGGGCACTTCAGAAACAATATCATCAGCGTCCTCATGCTCTTCAGTATTTTCTAAAACAGAGCAGTCGCGCTTTCGCTGATAAATGGGCATTTTGGCTAAAATGTTTTTGATAGAATTATCCATTACAGCCGTTAATTGTTGCATAGTAAGGAGTATTGGCGCACTAGATGTACTAGGGGCCTCCTGTGTGGGCAAGACTGGTGTAGACGAAGGAGGGGATGATGCAGTACCATGCTTACTCCCCTCACTTGAGGAATCATCTTGGGCATGATTTTCTTTAAATTTTGTGTCACATAAATCACATCTATTTAAATGAGAAGGAACCTTGGCTTCCCCACATACAGAACACAGTCTATCTGGTAGTTCAGACATGTTAAGCATAAACTTGATAACAAAGTACAAAAAACGTTTTAAAATAAAACCGTTACTGTCACTTTAAATTTTAAACTGAACACACTTTATTACTGCATATGTGAAAAAGTATGAAGGAATTGTTCAAAATTCACCAAAATTTCACCACAGTGTCTTAAAGCCTTAAAAGTATTGCACACCAAATTTGGAAGCTTTAACCCTTAAAATAACGGAACCGGAGCCGTTTTTATATTTAACCCCTATACAGTCCCTGGTATCTGCTTTGCTGAGACCCAACCAAGCCCAAAGGGGAATACGATACCAAATGACGCCTTCAGAAAGTCTTTTCTATGTATCAGAGCTCCTCACACATGCATCTGCATGTCATGCTTCCCAAAAACAAGTGCGCAATAGAGGCGCGAAAATGAGACTCTGCCTATGATTAGGGAAAAGCCCCTAGAGAATAAGGTGTCCAATACAGTGCCTGCCGGTTATTTTACATAGTTCCCAAGATTAAAATAATTCCTCAAGGCTATGGAGTATAAAATATGCTTATATATAAATCGTTTTAGCCCAGAAAATGTCTACAGTCTTAAAAGCCCTTGTGAAGCCCTTTTTTTCTCTTCATGTAATAAAAATGGCTTACCGGATCCCATAGGGAAAATGACAGCTTCCAGCATTACATCGTCTTGTTAGAAATGTGTCATACCTCAAGCAGCAAAAAGTCTGCCCTCTGTTTCCCCCAACTGAAGTTAATTCCTCTCAACAGTCCTGTGTGGAAACAGCCATCGATTTTAGTAACGGTTGCTAAAATCATTTTCCTCTTACAAACAGAAATCTTCATCTCTTTTCTGTTTCAGAGTAAATAGTACATACCAGCACTATTTTAAAATAACAAACTCTTGATTGAATAATAAAAACTACAGTTAAACACTAAAAAACTCTAAGCCATCTCCGTGGAGATGTTGCCTGTACAACGGCAAAGAGAATGACTGGGGTAGGCGGAGCCTAGGAGGGATCATGTGACCAGCTTTGCTGGGCTCTTTGCCATTTCCTGTTGGGGAGGAGAATATCCCACAAGTAAGGATGACGCCGTGGACCGGACACACCTATGTTGGAGAAATGACTTAGAAAATCCACTTCCCAGTTCTCCACTCCTGGGATATAGATTGCTGATAGATGGCAAAAGTGAGTCTCTGCCCATCAAATTATTTTCGAAACCTCTATCATCGCTAGAGAACTCTTTGTTCCCCCCTGATGATTGATATATGCTACAGTTGTGATATTGTCCGACTGGAATCTTATGAATCTGGCCGAAGCCAGCTGAGGCCACGCCTGAAGCGCGTTGAATTTCGCTCTCCGTTCTAGAATATTTATCGGGAGCAGGGCCGGATTGGGCAGCCGGGATACCGGCAAAAATCCCGGTGGGCCGCCGGCCGGCAGCTCAGCTGGCCTGGCCTGCTGCTGTCTAAATTTATTGCAGTTTTCTTTGATATTTATTGCTAATTGTGGCCGGTAAGGTATCCACCAGTCCCTACAAGTTAGTAGTACCCTCCCCACTGCTACAGCAGCATCCGTGTGTAGTTATTAGTAAAAGTTGTTTTATTTATTAAACTTCTATTATAAATATAATATAGTTGTGTAACTCCTTAACCCGTCCCCCTCTCCGACCGCTGCTGCGGCTGCCTCAATCTGACTCCGCAACTACCAACTGAGTTGACTGCAGTGTATAGTTACTGTCACTCACTGTGCGACTGTCAGACTCAGTTCCTATGGGCCGGCCGGGTCAGCAGGTGGGTGAGGGGTGGGCCCGCCAGGGCCGGCGGCTGTCACTGCTGTGATGTCACGACGACTCTCACCACGCGCCACCACGTGACATAGTGGAGGGAGCGGGACTCACTCGGGAGCCTCAGCCTGGGAGCGCTGCGTCTGCGTGCTTCGCGTCATCAGCACAGGAGTCAGGACTGAGCCAGCCAGGTCTGCACATGGGATCACGTGCGTGGTGGACACTGGACAAAGCAGACAGACACACAGTGGGAGCAGCCAGGGACTGACGGTCCACCACTCCAGGGCTGAAGGCAGCAGCAAGCTGAAAAAGTCTGAAGGTGAAGAGAGAGAATAAGGTACTAATTTATTGGGGGGCAGCAGGCCAGGCCACTGAGGCCATCAGCAAAAAAGCAGAGCAGCACTAAAGTCAGTCAGTGGCAGTGCAGGGGTGTCACCACATAAATTCATCTCTTCTCATCTCATAACATTCTCAATGTCTCATCATGTATGTAGTATATTTTTTTTTTATTAATTTTATATTATGATGAACAAACAGTGTCAGTGAATGGTTATTACCTATGGATCATCCATCTCCTACACATGCTGATTTGATTAACACCAAGCAGGATTATAGTGTTGACTAATTGTCTTTATAAGGAAAGCATGGAAAGGGTCATATAAAATAGGGTTTCGATTTAAAGAATTTAAATGGTAAAAATTTTTTATTTATTTGATATTTCAAATATTAAACAGAATACAGTTAGCTTTATTTTTAAAATGTGGATTTATTAAAATACCATCCTTTCCAATAATAAGCTTTTTAACTCACTACACAGGCCACAAAATGTGTGAGCTATAGAGCCAATGGATAAAAGATGGTCAGGGTTAAATATAGACTCATAACTGTCTGTGCATGTATAGCTAAAGTAACTAAATTATATTGCTTTTTTTACCAGGCGGTACACTTATGTCTGTAAATACCCCACCCCCAAATTTGTAAAACAATAGATAGGGATAAAGAGAGCAAGTGCCAAAAAATAACATTGTCAAGATTAAGGTTAGAGATATGTGAAGTGATATACAAGTTAGTGACTGTGTGAAATCCAGACTCCAGTACAGGACAGACATACTGACCGTCTGTGACCCTTTCCCCCCAGAGCATGCTGCATGAGAGCAACTAGATCGGCTGAAGTGACCTGATCCAACACACAAATGAATAATTACTGGCAGCATACTGATTACAGAAAGAGACAGACAGACAATGTGAGTGCTGACAGTTCTGTAGCTTCTCAGTAAATCCCAGCTTGCAGGACACAAGCTTCTTTTGTTTCCCAGTTCCTAAAGCAACAACAAACAGCCCAAGGGTAGGAAGCAGCAGCAGCACAGCCAGGGTGAGTGCTGGAATTTCAGCTGCATTGAGTAAAGCATAATTGGTTGATTATAATTGATCAATAGAAAAAAAAAATGTTCTATTGTATTTTATTTTCACCTTATAAAATATAATGATCATCCCTTTTATAGCCGTTTTGCTTAGAGCTCCATGTTATAAGAACCTATGCTAATAAGTCCTAATAAGTTTATTACTGAAATTATATATAATATATATATATTTTTCACGTATTTGTTTTATTTTTTTAATTTAATATGAATAGTTTGCATTCATATTAAGACGGTCAGGTGGAGCGTGAGTTTAATTGGAGGCCAGAGAGGATAGTTGGCTGGGCTGGAGGGGGCGTGACTGGGATGGAGGGGGCGAGGCTGGGCCGGTCTATACAATTTTCCAGGGCTGGTCTGATTTCCCAGTCCGGCCCTAGTCGGGAGGAGAGCCTCCTCCTGAGTCCACACTCCCTGTGCTTTCAGGGAATTCCAGACTGCACCCCAGCCCAATAGGCTGGCATCCGTCGTCACTATGACCCATGCTGGCCTGCGGAAACACATTCCCTGGGACAGATGATCCTGTGACAACCACCAAAGAAGATAGTCTCTGGTCTCTTGATCCAGATTTATTTGAGGAGATACATTTGCATAATCTCCATTCCACTGTTTGAGCATGCATAGTTGCAGTGGTCTGAGATGTAAACGAGCAAACGGAACTATGTCCATTGCCGCTACCATTAGTCCGATTACCTCCATACACTGAGCCACTGACGGCTGAGGAATGGAATGAAGAGTTCGGCAGGTGGTTAAAATCTTTGATTTCCTAAACTCCGTCTGATAGATTCGGTAGACATGAAAATTTTTCTGAGTTCCCAGAAATGGAACTCTTGTGAGAGGGGTAAGTGAACTCTTTTTTACGTTCACCTTCCACCGGTGAGATCTGAGAAAAGCCAACACGATGTCTGTGTGAGATTTGGCTATTTGGTAAGTTGACGCCTGAATTAAGATATCGTCCAGATAAGGCACCACTGCTATGCCCCGCGGCCTTAGAACTGCCAGAAGGGACCCTAGCACCTTTGTGAAAATTCTGGGAGCTGTGGCCAACCCGAAGGGAAGAGCCACAAACTGGTAATGCTTGTCCAGAAAGGCGAACCTGAGAAACTGGTGATGATCTTTGTGGATAGGGATGTGCAGATACGCATCCTTTAAATCCACGGTAGTCATATATTGACCCTCCTGGATCATTGGTAAAATAGTCCGAATGGTCTCCATCTTGAAGGATGGGACTCTGAGGAATTTGTTTAGGATCTTGAGATCTAAAAATTGGTCTGAAGGTTCCCTCTTTTTTGGGAACCACAGATAGATTGGAGTAAAACCCCTGCCCCTGTTCTTGGAACTGGGCAGATTACTCCCTTGGTATATAGGTCTTCTACACAGCGTAAGAACGCCTCTCTTTTTGTCTGGTCGAGAAAGATGAAATCTCCCCCTTGGAGGAGAATCTTTGAAGTCTAGAAGATACCACTGGGTCACAATTTCTAAAGCCCAGAAGTCCTGAACGTCTCTTGCCCAAGCCTGAGCAAAGAGAGAAAGTCTGCCCCCTACTAGATCCGGTCCTGGATTGGGGGCTACCCCTTCATGCTGTCTTGGTGGCAGCAGCGGGCTTCTTGGCCTGTTTACCCTTGTTCCAAGTCTGGTTAGGTCTCCAGACTGACTTGGATTGAGCAAAATTCCCCTCCTGCTTTGCAGCAGGGGAGGAGGAAGAGGGACCACCTTTGAAGTTTTGAAATGAACGAAAATTATTTTGTTTGGTCCTCATCTTATTTGTCTTATCCTGAGGAAGGGCATGGCCTTTTCCTCCAGTGATGTCTGAAATGATCTCTTTCAGTTCAGGCCCGAAAGGGATGGCTAAAAGCTTAGATTTTGATGACACGTCAGCAGACCAGGACTTAAGCCATAACTCTCTACGCGCTAAAATAGCAAAACCTGAATTCTTTGTCGCTAATTTAGCCATTTGAAAAGCGGCATCGGTAATGAAAGAATTAGCTAGCTTGAGAGCCCTAATTCTATCCAGAATATCATCTAATGGGGTCTCAACCTGAAGAGCCTCTTCTAGAGCCTCAAACCAAAAAGCAGCTGCAGTAGTTACAGGAACAATGCACGCTATAGGTTGCAGAAGAAAACCCTGATGAATAAATATTTTCTTTAGAAGACCCTCTAATTTTTTATCCATAGGATCTTTGAAAGCACAACTATCCTCAATAGGTATAGTTGTACGCTTAGCCAGGGTAGAAATAGCTCCCTCCACCTTAGGGACCGTCTGCCACAAATCCCGCATGGTGTCTGATATGGAAAACATTTTCTTAAAAGTAGGAGGGGGGGAAAAACGGAATACCTGGTCTATCCCACTCCTTAGTAACAATGTCCGAAATCCTCTTAGGGACCGAAAAAACATTAGTGTAAGCAGGAACCTCTAGATATCTGTCACAATCATCCAGAGTCGCTAAAACCTCCCTGAGAAACAAGCGGAGGTGTTCTAGTTTAAACTTAAAAGCCGTCATATCTGAGTCTGTCTGAGGGAACATCTTTCCTGAATCAGAAATCTCTCCCTCAGATAGTAAATCCCTCATCCCAACTCAGAACATTGTGAGGGTACATCGGATATAGCTAATAATGCGTCAGAGGGCTCAGCATTTACTCTCACAGCAGACCTACTGCGCTTCCCCTGCAACCCAGGCAGCTTAGATAAAACCTCTGTGAAGGTAGTATTTATAACTGCGGCCATATCTTGCAGGGTGAAAGAATTAAATGCCCTTGAAGTACTTGGCGTCGCTTGTGTGGGCGTTAATGGTTGTGACACTTGGGGAGAATTAGATGGCATAACCTGATTCCCTTCTGACTGAGAATCATCCTGCGACATACTTTTATCAGCTAAAATATGTTCTTTGCAATTTATTGCCCTTCCAGTGCATGAGGGACACATTTTAAGTGGGGGTTCCACAACGGCTTCTAAACACATTGAACATTGGCTTCAATGTCAGACATGTTAATCAGGCTAGTAATGACCACAAACAGGCTTGAAAACACTTTATTTAGTGAAAAAATAACAATCTTAAAAAACGGTACTACGCCTTTAAGAGAAAAAAAGCATACACGTTCTGCAAAACTGCTTTAAATTAATCCAATCTTTCCATTTTTTTTGTATAAGTATTCAAATTAAGCAGCTAAGTTTGCCCCACAAGGAAAGGAACACTTAACCCTTATGTAAAAAAACGGATAATTAATAACTGTTTAATTCCTGAAAAAACTCCCCCTGCACCTCGCTACAGCCCTGCTGTGGCGCCTACCTGCCCTCAGGGAACTGGAACAACAGGGTTAAAGCTTCGATTTGGCCCAAAACTTCCACAAGGGCCCACCGGAGTTGGAGCTTGCTGCTAGACTTGCAAATACAACTGCGCAACTGAGGCGCGAAAATAGTCACCGCCCAGATCACTCGATGTCTCTCAGCCCAAATGAATCGCACCAGAGCGGTCTCAAACTAGCCATGTGGGTTCTCAAACCCAGAAACAGAAGCCAAGTGTACCCTCTAATAAAGTATAAAAAACTTCACTGCCAAAAACGTTATCAGTACTCCCACTGCCCACAAACATTCATACTCAGTGTCAACCATTTTTTCTCAGCCCCTATATGCAAGCTTAGTAATACCTCTCTTCTGTTAGGATTACTGCTTACCCTTACCCTCATGGGGATACTGTCAGCCAATTCTGAAATACCACAGTCTCTCCAGAAAAAAATGACTGAACATACCTCACTGCTATATAGCATGAAAAACGTTCCTCACACTGAAGTTTCTTGTACTCCTCAGCCATTCTGTGGGAACTGCTCTGGATCTTAGCGACAAATGCTAAGATTATTAGCCTCCAGGCAGAAGTCTTCATCCATCTGCTGCCTGAGAGAAAATAGTACACACCGGTACCATTTAAAATAAAAAACTCTTGCTTGAAGAAAATAAAAACTAACATTTTATCACCTCTTTCACTTTACCCTTCCTAGTACTTAGAGTAGGCAAAGAGAATGATTGGGGGTGGAGCTAAGGGAGGAGCTATATAGACAGCTCTGCTGTGGTGCTCTTTGCCACTTCCTGTTAGCAGGAGGATAATATCCCACAAGGATGAATCCGTGGACTCGTCGTACCTTATAGAAGAAACATGTACAGGATTATAGGCTAACAACCTGTATACAGTACGGTCTGAAAGCTGTCTCTGTGCTTCACCAAAATAATAGGATTTATCCATAACAACGATGCCGCTACCTTTATCTGAATTTCTGATCACAATATCACAATTTTCCTTTAATGTTTTTTATTGCAATATGTTCCTGGTATCTAAGATTACAGGTGACAGCATCGTTGCCAAGGTCAACTTCAGCATCCAATTTAAGAATATCATTCTTAACCAATATTTGATAGGCATTGATCATGGGGCCCCTAAAGTTGGCAGGATAAAACTTATACCTGTTTTTCTTTGGTCCCTTAAGTCTGTCTCTGTGGCTCTCATGATAAATGTCATTCAAATTAAATAGCTAATTAAGTGTGGCCACTGAACACGCATCAATAAATGGTAAATGAGGAGATACAGTATCTGCATGAATGGTAATAGGCTCATCTAAGTCTTGTATAATGCCCCTATCTGTAGAAGCAAAAAACATCTTTAAAAGACAGCTTACAAATTAACTTATTAATGTCCAAAGGAGTATTAAAAATTGATTGCATTTTAAGCTTTTTCATTAAAGTATATATTTTTTATTGCACCTTTTTGTAAGTAGTGCCTGCCTGCAGAAAACAACAAACCCCAGACTTACGTTTCGGCCTCGTCAGTGAGGTGCAGTTGCATCTCTCTAGGGCATATGTGCAAGGAGTCCACGTCTGGTTTCCCCTTTTTACTCATAGGGAGACCCAAGAGTAATTTGCATACAAACAAGAAAAAAGATGTTTACAGATGAAATCAAATACATGAACTGAGTAAGTAAAAACAGTAAATGTCATTGTACATGTAGAAACATTACTAGCATAAAATATGATAAATTCCACATAATTGGGCTAAAGAAATAACAGCTTAATAATGAAAAGAACACACTTAGCTTTGTAGAATTGTGTTTCAGGGCATCATAGTTTCTACAGTAACAGAGTCAGGATCAGAATGAGATATCTCGCAAAATGTAACAGAAAAAGAAAAATAACATTAGGCAAAACATTAAATTTCCACAGTTCCAGTAGATAGAAAAAGAAAGAAAGTATTTTTTTTTTTTTTTTAAATTAAATTAAAAAAATTCATAAAAACAGCGAGCAATAGAGGGAGAGGGGTAAAATAAAATTTTGCCGCCAAGAATGACGCATTACGCAAAAGGAAGTTAAAAGTTTTTGGCACAAAACCAACACCAGAAAATGACAACTTGCGTCATAACAAACGCGAGTTCGCGCCAAAACAACTAGCTTCAGACACAGGAAATGACGAAATTTGCGTCATCAAAGGTGCAACTTCACGGCAAAAAGAATTTGCACCAAGAATGACGCGATAAAAAACAGCATTTTTGCGTACTCACAAGCCTAGATTTACCCGCGAAAAAAATTGAAAAACAAGTCAAATTAGGAAGACTGAACACCAGGTAAGAAAAAAGTTTAAATAAACTTCCCAAACATGATTCCTATACTGAAACTGTTTAGACTGCAAAGAGAAATATACACAGACCTGACCAGGGATAGGCACGGACCAAGCCTGTGGTGGACATTTTCCAAAATACAAACCTTAGTGAAGGACACCAAGGTCTACATTTAGCTACCAATCAGCAAGCGCTACCCAGGTTCTGAACCAAAGATGGGCCAGCTACTAAGCTTACATTCCTGCTTTTTCAAATAAAGATACAAAGAGAATGAAGAGAAATTGATAAATAGGAGTAAATCAGAAATTTCCTTAAAATTGCATTTAGTATATCTTGCACCATACAAATTGGGTTTAGTATCCCTTTAATGGAATAAAAATTTCCATCAATCTAAATGGATTATACATTTTATTGTGTATGGTGCAAGAGAGGCTAACGAAGGAAATATCACCATTTTGTTGGATTTAAAGAATACATTAACAATAATTGTCATAGAATGCTGGCCTCTTTTTGACCTGTTAGTTTGTGAAACCACAAAGTTTCTTAAATTTCATTATTATTAAATCTAATTATTAACTCATAAATATGTAAACATAAAACCAGGATTTTAAAAAAAATGTATAGCAGTAGTTTTTAAATCAGACTATGGGGCCGATTTAACATAGTCTGGCGGACATTATACACTGTAGCGTATCATGTCTGCCAGACATTGCTGAATGCGGACAGCATACGGTGTCCGTATTAAGCATTGCACAAACAGTTCAAGTGAAAATTACAAAATCGTATTGAGTATAATAACTATTGTCTTCAATTGAAGAAATTAAAATTGGAATACATTTATAACATTTATAACAATTGAGGTAAACTAGAGATGTGCAAAAACAGGACACAAGTTAAAATTACCACTATGGCTTCCTTATAATTAATCTCTAGAATATCTCAGGTCGGTGCCTGTTAAAGTGCACTGCTTTTTTATGCTTCACCTTTGCATATAAAGAAAAGCTCCAGGGACACAGTGCAACGGCAGCTTGCTTCTTGAATCTTCTGATAATAGTAGCCCCAATCCCGCAAAACGTGTCGCCGCGTGAGTCAAGGAGGAGTCAGGACAAGCATTCATCTGTCCTACTCCTCCGGAGTCCCTCCCCGCTACAAAACGAGTGGCGGACACTGCAAGGGCCAGGGGTGTGGAGCAGGTGGGTAAAGAAGAGAGTTAAAAGGTGTAGAAGAGTCGTTTAGGGTTTGAGGAAAGAGTAGTATATAAGAGTATATCGTCAATCTAAAAATGGAGGTAGAAGATGAATCCCTACAACCGATAACAGAGAACCCTTGAAAAGGATTTCCTGTGAGAGAAACCATAAAATCAATAGGCGATACTCTTTTCACATCCCTCTGAAAAACACTTTACTCTGAGAGGAATTGGGCTTCAGAATGCTTAGAAGCGCTTATCATAAAAGAAATCATAAAAATCAAGCACAAACTTACTTCACCCCCTCCATAGGAGGCAAAGTTTGTAAAATTGAGTTGTGGGTGTGGTGGGAGGTGTATTTATAGGCATTTGAGGTTTGGGAAATTTTGCCCCCTCCTGGTAGGAATGTATATACCATACGTCACTAGCTCATGGACTCTTGCCAATTACATGAAAGAAATATCAATGGGAATAAACTTCAAATATATTTTGGGCACATTAACTGATTCCGTGTAGTTAAAGTTGGAAAAACATAATTTATGCTTACCTGATAAATTCCTTTCTCCTGTAGTGTAGTCAGTCCACGGGTCATCCATTACTTATGGGATATTAACTCCTCCCTAACAGGAAGTGCAAGAGGATCACCCAAGCAGAGCTGCTATATAGCTCCTCCCCTCTACGTCATACCCAGTCATTCGACCGAAAACCAAACGAGAAAGGAGAAACTATAGGGTGCAGTGGTGACTGGAGTATAATTTAAAATTTAGACCTGCCATAAAAAACAGGGCGGGCCGTGGACTGACTACACTACAGGAGAAAGGAATTTATCAGGTAAGCATAAATTATGTTTTCTCCTGTTAAGTGTAGTCAGTCCACGGGTCATCCATTACTTATGGGATACCAATACCAAAGCTAAAAGTACACGGATGACGGGAGGGACAGGCAGGCTCTTTACACGGAAGGAACCACTGCCTGAAGAACCTTTCTCCCAAAAACAGCCTCCGAAGAAGCAAAAGTGTCAAATTTGTAAAATTTGGAAAAAGTATGAAGAGAAGACCAAGTTGCAGCCTTGCAAATCTGTTCAACAGAGGCCTCATTCTTAAAGGCCCAAGTGGAAGCCACAGCTCTAGTAGAATGAGCTGTAATTCTTTCAGGAGGCTGCTGTCCAGCAGTCTCATAGGCTAAAAGTATTATGCTACGAAGCCAAAAAGAAAGAGAGGTGGCCGAAGCCTTTTGACCTCTCCTCTGTCCAGAATACACGACAAATAGGGAAGAAGTTTGTCGAAAATCTTTAGTTGCCTGTAAATAAAATTTCAGAGCACGGACAACGTCCAGATTGTGCAGAAGTCGTGCCTTCTTTGAAGAAGGGTTAGGACACAATGATGGAACAACAATCTCTTGATTGATATTCCTGTTGGTAACTACCTTAGGTAAGAACCCAGGTTTAGTACGCATTGTCTGAATGGAAAATCAGATAAGGGGAATCACAATGTAAGGCCGATAACTCAGAGACTCTTCGAGCCGAGGAAATAGCCATTAAAAATAGAACTTTCCAAGATAACAGCCTGATATCAATGGAATGAAGGGGTTCAAACGGAACACCCTGTAAAACGTTAAGAACTAAGTTTAAGCTCCATGGTGGAGCAACAGTTTTAAACACAGGCTTAATCCTGGCCAAAGCCTGACAAAAAGCCTGAACGTCTGGAACTTCTGACAGACGTTTGTGTAAAAGGATGGACAAAGCTGAGATCTGTCCCTTTAACGAACTAGCGGATAAACCCTTTTATAAACCTTCTTGTAGAAAAGACAATATCCTAGGAATCCTAACCTTACTCCATGAGTAACTCTTGGATTCGCACCAATGCAAGTATTTGCGCCATATTTTATGGTAAATTTTCCTGGTAACAGGCTTCCTAGCCTGTATTAAAGTATCAATCACTGATTCCGAAAATACACACTTTGATAGAATCAAGCGTTCAATCTCCAAGCAGTCAGCTTCAGAGAAATTAGATTTGGATGTTTGAAAGGACCCTGCACCAGAAGGTCCTGTCTCAGAGGTAGAGACCATGGTGGACAGGACGACATGTCCACTAGGTCTGCATACCAGGTCCTGCGTGGCCACGCAGGTGCTATTAGAATCACCGATACTCTCTCCTGTTTGATCCTGGCAATCAATCGAGGAAGCAACGGGAAGGGTGGAAACACATAAGCCATGTTGAAGGCCCAAGGTGCTGTCAGAGCATCTATTAGAACCGCTCCCGGGTCTCTGGGCCTGGATCCGTAACAAGGAAGTTTGGCGTTCTGGCGAGACGCCATGAGGTCCAGATCTGGTTTGCCCCAACGCCGAAGTATTTGGGCAAAAACCTCCGGATGAAGTTCCCACTCCCCCGGATGAAAAGTCTGACGACTTAGAAAATCCGCTTCCCAGTTCTCCACACCTGGGATGTGGATCGCTGAAAGGTGGCAAGAGTGAGACTCTGCCCAGTGAATTATCTTTGAGACTTCCATCATCGCTAGGGAACTCCTTGTCCCTCCCTGATGGTTGATGTAAGCCACAGTCATGATGTTGTCCGACTGAAACCTGATGAACCTCAGAGTTGCTAACTGAGGCCAAGCCAGAAGAGCATTGAAAACTGCTCTTAATTCCAGAATGTTTATGGGAAGGAGACTCCAGACAGCGCCCCAACCTATCAGGCTGGCGTCTGTTGTTACAATCGTCCAATCTGGCCTGCTGAAGGGCATCCCCTTGGACAGATGTGGCCGAGAAAGCCACCATAGAAGAGAATTTCTTGTCTCCTGATCCAAATTCAGCAGAGGGGACAAATCTGAGTAATCCCCATTCCACTGACTTAGCATGCACAATTGTAGTGGTCTGAGATGCAGGCGTGCAAAGGGTACTATGTCCATTGCCGCTACCATTAAGCCTATTACCTCCATGCATTGAGCCACTGACGGGTGTGGAATGGAATGAAGGACACGGCAAGCATTTAGAAGTTTTGTTAACCTGTCTTCTGTCAGGTAAATTTTCATTTCTACAGAATCTATAAGAGTCCCTAAGAAGGGAACTCTTGTGAGTGGCAATAGAGAACTCTTTCCTTCGTTCACTTTCCACCCATGTGACCTTAGAAATGCCAGTACAAACTCTGTATGAGACTTGGTAGTTTCGAGACTTGACGCTTGTATCAGAATGTCGTCTAGGTACGGAGCTACCGATATTCCTTGCGGTCTTAGAACCGCCAGAAGAGAACCCAGAACCTTTGTAAAGATTCTTGGAGCAGTAGCCAACCCGAAGGGAAGAGCTACAAACTGGTAATGCCTGTCTAGGAAGGCAAATCTTAGGTACCGGTAATGATCTTTGTGAATCGGTATGTGCAGGTAGGCATCCTTTAAATCCACTGTGGTCATGTACTGACCCTTTTGGATCATGGGTAAGATTGTCCGAATAGTTTCCATTTTGAACGATGGAACTCTTAGGAATTTGTTTAGGATCTTTAAATCCAAGATTGGTCTGAAGGTTCCTTCCTTCTTGGGAACCACAGATTTGAGTAAAACCCTTGTCCGTGCTCCGACCGCGGAACCGGGTGGATCACTCCCATTAGTAAAAGATCTTGTACACAGCGTAGAAACGCCTCTTTCTTTATCTGGTTTGTTGACAACCTTGAAAGATGAAATCTCCCTTTTGGAGGAGAAGCTTTGAAGTCCAGAAGATATCCCTGAGATATGATCTCTAACGCCCAGGGATCCTGGACATCTCTTGCCCAAGCCTGGGCGAAGAGAGAAAGTCTGCCCCCTACTAGATCCGTTTCCGGATTGGGGGCCCTCACTTCATGCAGTCTTAGGGGCAGCAGCAGGTTTTCTGGCCTGCTTGCCCTTGTTCCAGGTCTGGTTAGGTTTCCAGCCCTGTCTGAATCTAGCAACAAATCCTTCCTGTTTTGGAGCGGAGGAAGTTGATGCTGCTCCTGCCTTGAAGTTACGAAAGGCACGAAAATTAGACTGTCTAGCCCTTGGTTTGGCTCTGTCTTGAGGCAGGGCATGGCCCTTACCTCCAGTAATGTCAGCGATAATTTCTTTCAAACCGGGCCCAAATAATGTCTGCGCTTTGAAAGGTATGTTAAGCAATTTAGATTTAGAAGTCACATCGGCTGACCAGGATTTTAGCCACAGCGCTCTACGCGCCTGAATGGCGAATCCGGAATTCTTAGCCGTAAGCTTAGTTAGATGTACTACGGCATCAGAAATAAATGAATTAGCTAGCTTAAGGGCTTTAAGCTTGTTTGTAATCTTATCCATAGGAGCTGTTTCAAGGGTCTCCTCCAGAGACTCAAACCAGAATGCCGCCGCAGCCGTGACAGGCGCAATGCATGCGAGTGGTTGCAATATAAAACCTTGTTGAGTAAACATTTTCTTAAGGTAACCCTCTAACTTTTTATCCATTGGATCTGAAAAGGCACAGCTATCCTCTACCGGGATAGTGGTACGCTTAGCCAGAGTAGAAACTGCTCCCTCCACCTTAGGGACCGTTTGCCATAAGTCCTGTGTGGTGGCGTCTATTGGAAACATTTTTCTAAATATAGGAGGGGGGGAAAAGGGTACACCGGGCCTATCCCACTCCTTGGTAATAATCTCTGTAAGCCTCTTAGGTATAGGAAAGACGTCAGTACACGCCGGTACCGCATAGTATCTATCCAGCCTACATAATTTCTCTGGGATTGCAACCGTGTTACAATCATTCAGAGCCGCTAATACCTCCCCTAATAGTACACGGAGGTTCTCAAGCTTAAATTTAAAATTTGAAATGTCTGAATCCAGTCTATTTGGATCAGATCCGTCACCTACAGAATGAAGCTCTCCGTCTTCATGCTCTGCCACTTGTGACGCAGTATCAGACATGGCTCTAACATTATCAGCGTACTCTGTTCTCACCCCAGAGTGGTCGCGTTTACCTCTAAGTTCTGGCAATTTAGATAAAACTTCAGTCATAACATTAGCCATGTCTTGTAAAGTGATTTGTAATGGCCGCCCTGATGTACTTGGCGCCACCATATCATGCACCTCCCGAGCGGGAGATGCAGGTACTGACACGTGAGAAGAGTTAGTCGGCATAACTTTCCCCTCGATGTCTGGTGAAATTTTCTTGACATGTACAGATTGGCTTTTATTTAAAGTAGCATCAATGCAATTAGTACACAAATTTCTATTGGGCTCCACATTGGTCTTAGAACATATTGCACAAAGAGATTCCTCTGTGTCAGACATGTTTAAACAAACTAGCAATTAGACTACCAAGCTTGGAAAATACTTTTCAAACAATTTTCAAGTAATATAAAAAACGTTACTGTGCCTTTAAGAAGCACACAAAAACTGTCACAGTTGAAATAACAATTAACCGGATTAGTTATAGAAACCAATTTTTTACAGTAAATGCATTGATTTAGCAAAGGAATGCACCCACTAGCAAATGGATGATTAACCCCTTAATACCGGAAAAACGTATAACAATAAAAACAGAATTTATGTTTACCTGATAAATTACTTTCTCCAACGGTGTGTCCGGTCCACGGCGTCATCCTTACTTGTGGGATATTCTCTTCCCCAACAGGAAATGGCAAAAAGCCCAGCAAAGCTGGTCACATGATCCCTCCTAGGCTCCGCCTTCCCCAGTCATTCGACCGACGTAAAGGAGGAATATTTGCATAGGAGAAATCATATGATACCGTGGTGACTGTAGTTAAAGAAAATAAATCATCAGACCTGATTAAAAAACCAGGGCGGGCCGTGGACCGGACACACCGTTGGAGAAAGTAATTTATCAGGTAAACATAAATTCTGTTTTCTCCAACATAGGTGTGTCCGGTCCACGGCGTCATCCTTACTTGTGGGAACCAATACCAAAGCTTTAGGACACGGATGATGGGAGGGAGCAAATCAGGTCACCTAGATGGAAGGCACCACGGTTTGCAAAACCTTTCTCCCAAAAATAGCCTCAGAAGAAGCAAAAGTATCAAATTTGTAAAATTTGGTAAAAATGTGCAGTGAAGACCAAGTCGCTGCCTTACATATCTGATCAACAGAAGCCTCGTTCTTAAAGGCCCATGTGGAAGCCACGGCCCTAGTGGAATGAGCTGTGATTCTTTCAGGAGGCTGCCGTCCGGCAGTCTCATAAGCCAATCTGATGATGCTTTTAAGCCAAAAAGATAGAGAGGTAGAAGTTGCTTTTTGACCTCTCCTTTTACCAGAGAAAAGGCCCCCAGTGAAAAAGGTGTCCAATACAGTGCCTGCCGTTTTTATTAAAACAATCCCCAAGATTTAACAACTATTAAAAGTAATAATCTGCCAAATATACTTAGTAAAGTAATCGTTTTAGCCCAGAAAAATGTCTACCAGTTTTTTAAGCCCTAATGAAGCCCTTTATTCTTTTACTTAAACAAAGAAAATGGCTTACCGGTTCCCATAGGGAAAATGACAGCTTCCAGCATTACCAAGTCTTGTTAGAAATGTGTCATACCTCAAGCAGCAAAAGTCTGCTCACTGTTTCCCCCAACTGAAGTTAATTCCTCTCAACAGTCCTGTGTGGAAACAGCCATCGATTTTAGTAACGGTTGCTAAAATCATTTTCCTCTTACAAACAGAAATCTTCATCTCTTTCCTGTTTCAGAGTAAATAGTACATACCAGCACTATTTTAAAATAACAAACTCTTGATTGAAGAATAAAAACTACATTTAAACACCAAAAAACTCTAAGCCATCTCCGTGGAGATGTTGCCTGTACAACGGCAAAGAGAATGACTGGGGAAGGCGGAGCCTAGGAGGGATCATGTGACCAGCTTTGCTGGGCTCTTTGCCATTTCCTGTTGGGGAAGAGAATATCCCACAAGTAAGGATGACGCCGTGGACCGGACACACCTATGTTGGAGAAATATAAACGTTTTTATTACAGTCAAAACACAGTCTCACAGGTCTGCTGTGAGTGATTACCTCCCTCAAAACTAGTTTTGGAGACCCCTGAGCTCTGTAGAGACATCCTGGATCATGCAGGGAGAACAAGGAAGATTTGTGACTGAATTTCTACTGCGTAGAAAAGCGCCAAAATAGGCCCCTCCCACTCAAAATACAACAGTGGGGAAGCTCAATAAACTGACTTTATTTAAAACAAACGACAGCCAAGTGGAAATTAATGCCCATAAAATTTTTCACCAAGTACCTCAAAACTAAAACGATTAACATGCCAGTAAACGTTTTCAATATAAATACATGAAGTTATAAAAAAGCCTGTTGCTTGTTGCTTTTACTGCAGAAGGCTATAAGTTATATGTATACAGTATTTTCTTAGTGAAGCGCCATTCCCCAGAAATACTTCAGTGCCAACATACATACATAACAGCCTGATACCAATTGCTACTACTGCATTTAAGGCTGTACTTACATTTTAACGGTATTAGCAGTCTTTTCTCAGTCAATTCCATTCCTTAGAAAATAATATACTGCAACATACCTCTTTGCAGGTGAACCCTGCCCGCTGTCCCCTGTTCAGAAGTTACCCCGCTCCTCAGAAGGCCGAGAACAGCAAATGGATCTTAGTTACGTCCGCTAAGATCATACACAAACTCAGGCAGATTCTTCTTCTAATGCTGCCTGAGAAAAAACAACACACTCCGGTGCCGTTTAAAATAACAAACTTTTGATTGAAGAAATAAAAAACAGAATTTATGTTTACCTGATAAATTTCTTTCTCCAACGGTGTGTCCGGTCCACGGCGTCATCCTTACTTGTGGGATATTCTCTTCCCCAACAGGAAATGGCAAAGAGCCCAGCAAAGCTGGTCACATGATCCCTCCTAGGCTCCGCCTACCCCAGTCATTCGACCGACGTTAAGGAGGAATATTTGCATAGGAGAAACCATATGGTACCGTGGTGACTGTAGTTAAAGAAAATAAAATATCAGACCTGATTAAAAAAACCAGGGCGGGCCGTGGACCGGACACACCGTTGGAGAAAGAAATTTATCAGGTAAACATAAATTCTGTTTTCTCCAACATAGGTGTGTCCGGTCCACGGCGTCATCCTTACTTGTGGGAACCAATACCAAAGCTTTAGGACACGGATGAAGGGAGGGAGCAAATCAGGTCACCTAAATGGAAGGCACCACGGCTTGCAAAACCTTTCTCCCAAAAATAGCCTCAGAAGAAGCAAAAGTATCAAACTTGTAAAATTTGGTAAAAGTGTGCAGTGAAGACCAAGTCGCTGCCCTACATATCTGATCAACAGAAGCCTCGTTCTTGAAGGCCCATGTGGAAGCCACAGCCCTAGTGGAATGAGCTGTGATTCTTTCGGGAGGCTGCCGTCCGGCAGTCTCGTAAGCCAATCTGATGATGCTTTTAATCCAAAGAGAGAGAGAGGTAGAAGTTGCTTTTTGACCTCTCCTTTTACCTGAATAAACAACAAACAAGGAAGATGTTTGTCTAAAATCCTTTGTAGCATCTAAATAGAATTTTAGAGCGCGAACAACATCCAAATTGTGCAACAAACGTTCCTTCTTTGAAACTGGTTTTGGACACAGAGAAGGTACGATAATCTCCTGGTTAATGTTTTTGTTAGAAACAACTTTTGGAAGAAAACCAGGTTTAGTACGTAAAACCACCTTATCTGCATGGAACACCAGATAAGGAGGAGAACACTGCAGAGCAGATAATTCTGAGACTCTTCTAGCAGAAGAAATCGCAACTAAAAACAAAACTTTCCAAGATAATAACTTAATATCAACGGAATGTAAGGGTTCAAACGGAACCCCCTGAAGAACTGAAAGAACTAAATTGAGACTCCAAGGAGGAGTCAAAGGTTTGTAAACAGGCTTGATTCTAACCAGAGCCTGAACAAAGGCTTGAACATCTGGCACAGCTGCCAGCTTTTTGTGAAGTAATACCGACAAGGCAGAAATCTGTCCCTTCAGGGAACTAGCAGATAATCCTTTGTCCAATCCTTCTTGAAGGAAGGATAGAATCCTAGGAACCTTAACCTTGTCCCAAGGGAATCCTTTAGATTCACACCAACAGATATATTTTTTCCAAATTTTGTGGTAAATCTTTCTAGTCACAGGCTTTCTGGCCTGAACAAGAGTATCGATAACAGAATCTGAGAATCCTCGCTTCGATAAAATCAAACGTTCAATCTCCAAGCAGTCAGCTGGAGTGAAACCAGATTCGGATGTTCGAACGGACCCTGAACAAGAAGGTCTCGTCTCAAAGGTAGCTTCCAAGGTGGAGCCGATGACATATTCACCAGATCTGCATACCAAGTCCTGCGTGGCCACGCAGGAGCTATCAAGATCACCGACGCCCTCTCCTGCTTGATCCTGGCTATCAGCCTGGGGATGAGAGGAAATGGCGGGAACACATAAGCTAGTTTGAAGGTCCAAGGTGCTACTAGTGCATCCACTAGAGCCGCCTTGGGATCCCTGGATCTGGCCCCGTAGCAAGGAACTTTGAAGTTCTGACGAGAGGCCATCAGATCCATGTCTGGAATGCCCCACAGGTGAGTGACTTGGGCAAAGATTTCCGGATGGAGTTCCCACTCCCCCGGATGCAATGTCTGCCGACTCAGAAAATCCGCTTCCCAATTTTCCACTCCTGGGATGTGGATAGCAGACAGGTGGCAGGAGTGAGACTCCGCCCAAAGAATAATTTTGGTTACTTCTTCCATCGCTAGGGAACTTCTTGTTCCCCCCTGATGGTTGATGTATGCAACAGTCGTCATGTTGTCTGATTGAAACCGTATGAACCTGGTCCTCGCAAGCTGGGGCCAGGCCTGGAGAGCATTGAATATCGCTCTCAGTTCCAGAATATTTATCGGTAGAAGAGATTCTTCCCGAGACCAAAGACCCTGAGCTTTCAGGGATCCCCAGACCGCGCCCCAGCCTATCAGACTGGCGTCGGTCGTGACAATGACCCACTCTGGTCTGTGGAACATCATCCCTTGAGACAGATTGGCCAGGGACAGCCACCAACGGAGTGAGTCTCTGGTCCTCTGATTTACTTGTATCTTCGGAGACAAGTCTGTATAGTCCCCATTCCACTGACTGAGCATGCACAGTTGTAATGGTCTTAGATGAATGCGCGCAAAAGGAACTATGTCCATCGCCGCCACCATCAAACCGATCACTTCCATGCACTGAGCTATGGAAGGAAGAGGAACGGAATGAAGTATCCGACAAGAGTCCAGAAGCTTTGTTTTTCTGGCCTCTGTTAGAAAGATCCTCATTTCTAAGGAGTCTATAATTGTTCCCAAGAAGGGAACCCTTGTTGACGGGGATAGAGAACTCTTTTCCACGTTCACTTTCCAGCCGTGAGATCTGAGAAAGGCCAGTACAATGTCCGTGTGAGCCTTTGCTTGAGGAAGGGACGACGCTTGAATCAGAATGTCGTCCAGGTAAGGTACTACTGCAATGCCCCTTGGTCTTAGCACCGCTAGAAGGGACCCTAGTACCTTTGTGAAAATCCTTGGAGCAGTGGCTAATCCGAAAGGAAGCGCCACGAACTGGTAATGTTTGTCCAGGAATGCAAACCTTAGGAACCGATGATGTTCCTTGTGGATAGGAATATGTAGATACGCATCCTTTAAATCCACCGTGGTCATGAATTGACCTTCCTGGATGGAAGGAAGGATAGTTCGAATGGTTTCCATCTTGAACGATGGGACCTTGAGAAATTTGTTTAAGATCTTGAGATCTAGGATTGGTCTGAACGTTCCCTCTTTTTTGGGAACTATGAACAGATTGGAGTAGAACCCCATCCCTTGTTCTCTTAATGGAACAGGATGAATCACTCCCATTTTTAACAGGTCTTCTACACAATGTAAGAACGCCTGTCTTTTTATGTGGTCTGAAGACAACTGAGACCTGTGGAACCTCCCCCTTGGGGGAAGTCCCTTGAATTCCAGAAGATAACCCTGGGAGACTATTTCTAGCGCCCAAGGATCCAGAACATCTCTTGCCCAAGCCTGAGCGAAGAGAGAGAGTCTGCCCCCCACCAGATCCGGTCCCGGATCGGGGGCCAATATTTCATGCTGTCTTGGTAGCAGTGGCAGGTTTCTTGGCCTGCTTTCCCTTGTTCCAGCCTTGCATTGGTCTCCAAGCTGGCTTGGCCTGAGAAGTATTACCCTCTTGCTTAGAGGACGTAGCACCTTGGGCTGGTCCGTTTTTACGAAAGGGACGAAAATTAGGTCTATTTTTTGCCTTGAAAGGCCGATCCTGAGGAAGGGCGTGGCCCTTACCCCCAGTGATATCAGAGATAATCTCTTTCAAGTCAGGACCAAACAACGTTTTCCCCTTGAAAGGAATGTTTAGTAGCTTGTTCTTGGAAGACGCATCAGCCGACCAAGATTTCAACCAAAGCGCTCTGCGCGCCACAATAGCAAACCCAGAGTTCTTA
Source organism: Bombina bombina (assembly GCF_027579735.1). Lineage (NCBI taxonomy): Eukaryota > Metazoa > Chordata > Amphibia > Anura > Bombinatoridae > Bombina > Bombina bombina. The sequence goes on from NC_069504.1 coordinate 282,242,399, forward strand.
GCCGCTAACTTAGCCAATTGCAAAGAGGCGTCTAGAGTGAAAGAATTAGCCAATTTGAGAGCATTGATTCTGTCCATAATCTCCTCATAAGGAGGAGAGTCACTATCGAGCACCTTAAGCAGTTCATCAAACCAGAAATATGCGGCAGTAGTGACAGGGACAATGCATGAAATGGGTTGTAGAAGGTAGCCCTGCTGAACAAACATCTTTTTAAGCAAACCTTCTAATTTTTTATCCATAGGATCTTTGAAAGCACAACTATCCTCTATTGGAATAGTGGTGCGTTTGTTTAAAGTAGAAACCGCTCCCTCGACCTTGGGGACTGACTGCCATAAGTCCTTTCTGGGGTCGACCATAGGAAACAATTTTTTAAATATGGGGGGAGGGACGAAAGGAATACCGGGCCTTTCCCATTCTTTATTAACAATGTCCGCCACCCGCTTGGGTATAGGAAAAGCTTCTGGGAGCCCCGGCACCTCTAGGAACTTGTCCATTTTACATAGTTTCTCTGGGATGACTAAATTTTCACAATCATCCAGAGTGGATAATACCTCCTTAAGCAAAATGCGGAGATGTTCCAATTTAAATTTAAATGTAATCACATCAGATTCAGCCTGCTGAGAAATGTTCCCTAAATCAGTAATTTCTCCCTCAGACAAAACCTCCCTGGCCCCCTCAGATTGGGTTAGGGGCCCTTCAGAGATATTAATATCAGCGTCGTCATGCTCTTCAGTAACTAAAACAGAGCAGCCACGCTTACGCTGACAAGGGTTCATTTTGGCTAAAATGTTTTTGACAGAATTATCCATTACAGCCGTTAATTGTTGCATAGTAAGGAGTATTGGCGCGCTAGATGTACTAGGGGCCTCCTGAGTGGGCAAGACTCGTGTAGACGAAGGAGGGAATGATGCAGTACCATGCTTACTCCCCTCACTTGAGGAATCATCTTGGGCATCATTGTCATTATCACATAAATCACATTTATTTAAATGAATAGGAATTCTGGCTTCCCCACATTCAGAACACAGTCTATCTGGTAGTTCAGACATGTTAAACAGGCATAAACTTGATCAGAAAGTACAAAAAACGTTTTAAAATAAAACCGTTACTGTCACTTTAAATTTTAAACTGAACACACTTTATTACTGCAATTGCGAAAAAACATGAAGGAATTGTTCAAAATTCACCAAATTTTCACCACAGCGTCTTAAAGCCTTGAAAATATTGCACACCAATTTTGGAAGCTTTAACCCTTAAAATAACGGAACCGGAGCCGTTTTAAGCTTTAAACCCCTTTACAGTCCCTGGTATCTGCTTTGCTGAGACCCAACCAAACCCAAAGGGGAATACGATACCAAATGACGCCTTCAGAAGTCTTTTATAAGTATCAGAGCTCCTCTCACATGCGACTGCATGCCATGCCTCTCAAAAACAAGTGCGCAACACCGGCGCGAAAATGAGACTCTGCCTATGCTTGGGGAAAGCCCCTAAAGAATAAGGTGTCTAAAACAGTGCCTGCCGATATTATTATATCAAAATACCCAGATAAAATGATTCCTCAGGGCTAAATATGTGTTAATAATCAATCGATTTAGCCCAGAAAAAGTCTACAGTTTAAATAAGCCCTTGTGAAGCCCTTATTTACAATCGTAATAAACATGGCTTACCGGATCCCATAGGGAAAATGACAGCTTCCAGCATTACATCGTCTTGTTAGAATGTGTCATACCTCAAGCAGCAAGAGACTGCAAACTGTTCCCCCAACTGAAGTTAATTGCTCTCAACAGTCCTGTGTGGAACAGCCATGGATTTTAGTTACGGTTGCTAAAATCATTTTCCTCATACAAACAGAATTCTTCATCTCTTTTCTGTTTCTGAGTAAATAGTACGTACCAGCACTATTTGAAAATAACAAACTCTTGATTGAATAATGAAAAACTACAGTTAAACACTAAAAAACTCTAAGCCATCTCCGTGGAGATGTTGCCTGTACAACGGCAAAGAGAATGACTGGGGTAGGCGGAGCCTAGGAGGGATCATGTGACCAGCTTTGCTGGGCTCTTTGCCATTTCCTGTTGGGGAAGAGAATATCCCACAAGTAAGGATGACGCCGTGGACCGGACACACCTATGTTGGAGAAACTAAGTTTTAATAACCACTGTCCTCTCACACATCCTATCGATTAGTTAGGTGCAAGAGAAAGACTGGGTATGACGTAGAGGGGAGGAGCTATATAGCAGCTCTGCTTGGGTGATCCTCTTGCACTTCCTGTTAGGGAGGAGTTAATATCCCATAAGTAATGGATGACCCGTGGACTGACTACACTTAACAGGAGAAAGTTTGTTTCTCTCATGTAAACTGTTTATTGAAAAAGAAGCCGAAAAACGTTCCAATTTCGGCCGAGGGCAGATACGCTCCAGAGTGCTCTGTTCTAATCAGAGCCTCGGGCGCCGCAACTTCCTCTGGGAACCTTACCATGGCTCTCTGCTGAAATTCTCTGTCTGGGAAATTATCTATCGAATCTATTTATTATAGATTCGATAGATAGATAGATAATATCCCCTACAGAGAATTTCAAGACGTGCGGGCTGGGACCCATGGTAAGGTTCCCAGAGGCAGTTGCGGCGCCCGAGGCTCTGATTAGAACAGAGCACTCTGGAGCGTATCTGCCCTCGGCCGAAATCGGAACATTCTGTTCTTTATTTATTTCGTTAAACTCAAATATTATTTAACATCATGTTCTTTATTTATTTAGCTAAACTCAACTATAACAATTAAAAAAATATAATACTAACAATCAAATGGTTTAAAATATTAGATCGAGGAAATTAATTTGCAGCACAAATTGTGTCTGGAGCGTATCTGCCCTCGGCCGAAATCGGAACAGTCTGTTCTTTATTTATTACATTCTTCGGCTTCTTTTTCAATAAACAGTTTACATGAGAGAAACAAACGTTTCTAAAAAGCTAAAGTGCTTTTTTCTTGCACTTTAACTAGTGCCTAGTAGGTAATGTGCAGATTATCTAGGTAATTTGCAGATTACCTAGGTAATGTGAGAAATTAAACAATTTTTCTGCACTTTAACTGATCACCCTAGTTAATCTGCAGATTAGCTAGGTAATGTGCACATTAACTGATATATAAACATGTAACATATATATAAAATAATCAAAGCCCATCCAACTAAATATTTCAGGTAATTCAATATTTTTTATGTTATAAAAATCACCTTGTGCCAATAAAAGCAGATCTGATTTAAATCTTATCTGCATACCAAACTAAAGGAACAGATTAAATGAACAAAGAAAATGGATGTAAACCTACCCATCTTGTGTTGCTGGGTACTCGCACTCCTGTCCTTTAGGAAAAACTCCACTTGGGTACAGATCACAAATTGGAATGGAAGGTGGATCAGTTTGAGATTTGGCTGAAGAAAAAGAAAAAAAAAGATTATAGAATACATAAATCAGATGCAAAGAGCCACGGTTTGTATTTACAATTATTTCTGGCCATAACCAAAACAAACACCCTTGTTCAGTATTGCTGTATTTTCTCTTGATTTCTTGATTATTAAAACACTATCAAACTCAAAAAGCATTTTTTTCTCCAAAGCCGTTTTTTCCCAGGAAAAAAAAAAAAAGTTTGTTCTTTTTCAAATGATAAATATTAGTGTTCATATACAGTATTTAAACCTCCAATATTATTTCTATACAACATGAATACGTCTATAAAAGACTTTTTACCCTGCAATTACCCTGAAGACAAGATAATATAATTTCTTTTTAATGACACAATGAATCCACGGATCATCTGAATTACTAATGGGATATTCACCTCCTGATCAGCAGTAGGCGGCAAAGAGCACCACAGCAGAGCTGTTAAATAGCTCCTCCCGTCCCTCCCACTCCAGTCATTCCCTTTGCCTGCATTAGTGATAGGAAGTGACAAAGTGAGGTGTTAGAAAAGATTCTTCAATCAAGAGTTTATTATTTTTAAAGTGGTACAGGATTGTGCTGCTTTGTCCTAGGGTGTAGCCGCAGTCCATATCAGTCTCTTCAGTAGAGCTTTGGTGGCTGTAGAGTAATGGGAACTTGTGGGACATAATTCTCACTGCGCCTCCCATATTAATACTGCCCTACTTTCCTATAGCCTGAGGGATTTGACTCGGTCTTTACTTTTTCTACAGGTCGATGTGAGGAAGAGGACCTCTCAAACCTGTGCACTACCATGCTGTCAGGCAGTATTATGAGGTAATTGCTTTTTTTCTTTTTCTTGGGACACAATCAGAGCTCAGAAAAGAGTGGGCACTCACTATAACCTTATATATTACAAAGGGGCACTATAAGGGGCTCTTTATTTATATGGCACTCTCTCTCATGGAACAAGAGGGAGTGTTAGACAGCAATATGTTGGGCTGCACTGGAGGAGCACTAGAGGTTATTTTTATGTATTTTATAATTAATCACTGTGGAAGTCGTTAGTGGTTCCTTCTCCTCGGGGTTCATTTTTCCCCGGGAGAAGACATTTGAGTTAGGTCACGCCCACGATGGGCGGTTTTGCCTTATCCCATTGCGCCTCTTCTTGCGTCCTCAGAGCAAGTCAGTTTGGCCTGCAACAGAGGAATCTCCGGTCTGTGTTTGTCTAGGACTGCATGTTTGCTACTGTTTCCATGCACTCTCAGGATCAGACTGCTTCGTTCATTTCCTGGCATCAATCCAGATCATCCGTTGCGCTGGGGGAACTTCCTGGTCTTATTAGGAGTAAGGTAGGCGCCTCAGCCGGGCTGCTGAGGTGTGGAGGTGACTGGGGGGGATTTGTTCTAATAGTTATTACTTGCTTTTCAGTGCGCAGTAAAAAAGTTGCGCTTTTAAAATTTAAAGGCACAGTATCGTTTTTTTAAATATTAATTTTTTTTATTGAATTTCAAGTTTTTGTGGCAGGACTTTGCTAAGTGTGAGCAATTATGGATCAAGGGACCTTGCGGAATGTTCCTTGTTCTTTGTGTTTCAATGCTTTTGTGGAACCACCAATACCTTTATGTCTTACTTGTATTGAGAGGACTATAAGTTATAAAGATAAGATTTTTTTTCTGAGCCGACTTCTTCTAATGTTGTTCAGGATTCTAATGATGAGGCACAATGTATGCCGCAACTTTCTCTTCAAGTGCCCCAAGTGTTACCGCCCTCACAAGAAGTGCCCTGCGTCTCCTCTGTAACTACCACTGGAGTTACTTTAAAGGACATCGCATCTCTCATGTCTTCCACAATTTCTGATGCGGTCTGCTTTTCCCATGTTGCAGGGTAAACGTAAGAGGCAGACAAGAAATTCTGTCAGCGACTGTTCTGATGCAATTGTTGCGGTTTCGGAGTCCTCCTCTCAGGTTCCTGAGGAAGAAGCCGTGGTAGCATCTGACGGAGAGATTTTAGATTCTGAGGGGGTACTCCCTCTCGCCGATACTGAAGTGGTATCTTTTAGATTTAATCTGGAACACCTCCGTCTATTGCTTAAGGAGGTTTTAGCTACTTTAGATGATAGGGACAACCACAACCGTGGAGTCGCTAAGAAATCCAGTAAGTTGAACAGAAATTTCGAGATTCCTTCCTCAAGTGATGTATTTCCGGTTCCTGACCGAGTTTTTGAGATTATTACTAAGGAGTGGGAGAGACCAGGTATTCTTTTTTCTCCATCTCCTATTTTCAAGAAGATGTTTCCCATAGCCGACTATCAAGCAAGCTTGGCAAACAGTACCTAAGGTGGAAGGGGCTATTTCCACTTTGGCTAAGAGAACTACTTTTCCCAGTATAGTTGTGCTTTCAAAGATCCTATGGACAAGACATTAGAGGGCCTACTCAAAAGGATGTACGTACACCAGGGTCTACAATGGCAACCTGCCGTGTGCATTGCTACCATCACCAGTGGGGCTGCATATTGGTTTGACGCCCTGTCTGATGCTATCAGAACGGAGACATCCTTGGATGAGATTCTAAATAGGATAAAGGCTCTCAAATTAGCCAATTACTTTATCACAGACGCTTCCCTTCACGTTATCAAACTGGGAGCTAACATATTAGGTTTTTTTATTTTGGCCCGCAGAGCCTAATGGCTGATGCCTTGGTCTGCGGACATCTCCTCCAAGTCCAAACTTTTGGCTATTCCATATAAGGTTAAGACCTTATTTGGTCCTGGTCTATAGGAAATTATTTCTGACATCACGGGAGGTAAGGGTCATTTTCTCCCTCTGGATAAGAGAAATAAGATGAAGGGGCACCAGAGTAATTACCGTTCCTTTCGTAATTTCAAGGGAAATTCCTTATATTCCATTGCCAAACAAGATCAACCCAAACCTGCGTGGAGATCCAGCCAGCCATGGAATAAGGGAAAACAGGCTAAAAAGCCTGCCGCTGAATCCAAGTCAGCATGAAGGTAATCCCCCCCCCCCCCGATCCGGGACCGGATCTGGTAGGGGGCAGACTTTCCTTCTTCGTTCAAGCTTGGATACGAGATGTTCAGGATCCCTGGTCATTAGAAATTGTGTCTCAGGGATACAGGTTGGAATTCAAAAGTTTTCCTCCCAGAGGAAGGTTCCTACTTTCAAGATTGTCTGCAGACCAGACGAAAAATGGCGTTCTTACATTGTGTAAGAGATCTCTCCGATCTAGGAGTGATTGCTCCCGTTCCCTTACGGGAACAGGGTCAGGGTTTTTACTCCAACCTATTCGTGGTTCCAAAAAAAGGAGGGAACCTTCAGGCCCATTTTAGACCTCAAGAGTCTAAACAAGTTCCTCAGTGTGCCGTCCTTCAAGATGGAAACTATTCGCTCCATTCTTCCTTTGATCCAGGAGGGTCAATTTATGACAACAGTAGACTTAAAGGACGCGTACTTGCATGTTCCCATTCCCATTCACAAGAACCATTACAAGTTCCTAAAGTTTGCCTTTCTGGACAAACACTTTCAGTTTGTGGCTCTTCCTTTTGGTCTTGCCACTGCTCCCAGAGTCTTCACAAAAGTTCTGGGGTCTCTGTTAGCGGTACTTTGTTCTCGAGGCATTGCTGTGGCACCCTATCTGGACGACATTCTAGTCCAGGCTCAGTCCTTCCATCTAGCGGAATCCCACATAAGCATGGTGTTATCCTTCCTTCGTTCTCACGGGTAGAAGGTAAATTTACAAAAGAGTTCTCTTATCCCAAGTACAAGGGTAACTTTCTTGGGAACCGTAATAGATTCTGTCAATGAAGATCTTTCTGACAGAAGTCAGGAAATCAAAGATTATAGAGACTTACCGAGTTCTTCAGTCCACTCCTCGGCCATCAGTGGCCCAGTGCATGGAGGTAGTCGACTGATGGTGACGGCAATGGACATCATCCCGTTTGCTCGGTTCCATCTCAGACCTCTGCAGTTACGCATGCTCAAGCAGTGGAACAGAGATTATTCTAATTTGTCCCCTCAAATACTACTGAGGCAGGAGACAAGGGATTATCTTCTATGGTGGTTGTCTCTGGATCATCTCTCCCAGGGAACCTGCTTTCGCAGACCTTCCTGGGCGATTGTGACAACGACCGCCAGCCTTCAGGGATGGGGAGCAGTCTGGGGTTCACTGAAAGCTCAGGGAGTTTGGACTCCGTCAGAGTCTGTTCTTCCCATAAACATTCTGGAGCTGAGAGCAATATTTAATGCTCTTCTGAACTGGCCTCAGTTCGCTTCGGTTCAGTTCATCAGGTTCCAGTCTGACAACATGACGCCAGTAGCTTACATCAATCAAGGAGGAACGAGGAGTTCCTTGGCGATGAGAGAGGTATCCAAGATAATTCAGTGGGCGGAAACCCACTCTTGTTATCTGTTGGCGATCCACATCCCAGGGGTGAACAATTGGGAGGTGGACTTCCTGAGCAGGCAGAACTTTCATCCAGAGGAGTGGGAACTCAATCCGGAAGTGTTTTCCAGCCTGATCCACAAGTGGGGCCAGCCGGAATTAGATCTCATGGCATCATGGCTTCAGAATGCCAAGCTCCCGAGATACGGATCGAGGTCCAGGGATCCCCAGGCGGAAAGAGATGCCCTGGCGGTTCCTTGGACCTTCCTCCATTTGCGCTTCTTCCTCGGGTGATTGCTCGTATCAAGCAGGAGAAGGCATCGGTGATACTCATTGCACCGGCCTGGTCTCGCGGGATTTGGTATGCAGATCTAGTGGACATGTCATCTCATCCACCTTGGAGTCTTCCGCTAAGGAAGGACCTGTTCATTCAAGGGCCTTTCCTGCATCCAAATCTAGTTTCTCTGGAGCTGACTGCTTGGAGATTGAACGCTTAATTCTGTTTAGGCAGTGTTTTTCTGATTCGGTTATTGAGACCATGATTCAGGCTCGTAAATCTGTGACCAGAAAGATTTATTATAAGATATGGCGAAAATATCTATATTTGTGTGATTCCAAAGGTTACTCATGGGAGTAGAGTTAGGATTCCTAGGATTTTGTCTTTTCTCCAAGAGGGCTTTGAGAAAGGCTTATCGACAAGTTCTTTGAAGGGTCAGATCTCTGCTTTATCTATTTTGTTGCATAAACGTCTGGCAAATGTTCCAGATGTTCAGTCTTTTTGTCAGGCCTTGGTTAGAATTAGGCCTGTATGAAGGCCGGTGAGGTAGCTCAGTTTGTAAATGCCCTGACTACAAAAAAAGCCTGTTTAAAAGATCCAAGGTCACAGGTTCAAATCCCAGCAGGGCCGACTCTGCCCTTCATCCTTCCGACGTCGATAAAATTAGTACCATTAAATTGGGTAATAACAACTATTAATATTCAGCTGCCGATTTGGTTAATTCCGAGAGCGAGCGCTGAAAAAGCGCTTTGAGTCCCACTGGGAGAAAGGCGCTATATAAATACTAGTTATTATTATAGTTATTATTTAAACCAGTAACTCCTCAATGGAGTCTGAATTTAGTTCTTAATGTTCTCCAATGGCCTCCGTTTGAGCCTATGCATTCCTTAGATGTTAAGTTATCTTGGAAAGTTGTATTTCTTGTTGCTATTTCTTCTGCTCGTAGAGTCTCGGAACTCTCGGCATTGCAGTGTGAATCTCCTTATCTTCCATTCGGATAAGGTAGTATTGCGTACCAAGTTGGAATTTCTCCCTAAGGTTGTTTCTGACAGGAACATTAAGCAGGAGATTGTTGTTCCTTCCTTGTGTCCTAATCCTTCTCACAAGGAACGGCTTTTGCACAATTTTGACGTGGTTCGTGCTTTAAAGTATTACCTACAGGCGACTAAAGATTTTCGTCAGTCTTCTTCTTTGTTTGTGTTTTTTTCAGGAAAATGCAAGGGTCAGAAAGCTACGGCTACTTCCCTTCCTTTTTGGCTGAAGAGCATCATCCGATTTGCATATGAGACTGCTGGACAGCAACCTCCAGAGAGAATTACGGCTCATTCCATGAGGGCTGTTGCTTACTCATGGGCATTCAAAATGGAAATTTATGCTTACCTGATAAATTTATTTCTTTTACGATATGACGAGTCCACGGATTTCATCCTTACTTATGGGATATCGCCTCCTGGTCAGCAGGAGGCGGCAAAGAGCACCAAGGCAGAGCTGTATATATAGCTCCTCCCTTCCCTCCCACTCCAGTCATTCGACCGAAGTTAGGAAGAGAAAGGAAAAGCCAAGGTGCAGAGGTGACTGAAGTTTTAGAAAAATAAAGACCTGTCTTAGAAAATGACAGGGTGGGCCGTGGACTCGTCATATCGTAAAAGAAATAAATTTATCAGGTAAGCATAAATTTCCTTTACTTTTACAAGATATGACGAGTCCACGCATTTCATCCTTACTTATGGGATACAATACCAAAGCTATAGGACACGGATGAAAGGGAGGGACAAGACAGGAACCTAAACAGAAGGCACCACTGCTTGAATAACCTTTCTCCCAAAAATAACCTCAGACGAGGCAAAGGTATCAAATTTGGAAAAAAGTGTGAAGAGACGACGAAGATGCAGCCTTGCAAATCTGTTCAACAGAAGCATCATTTTTAAATGCCCATGAGGAAGCCACAGCCCTAGTGGAATAAGCTGTAATTCGTTTAGGAGGCTGCTGTCCAGCAGTCTCATATGCTAAATGGATGATACTCTTAAGCCAAAAAGAAAGAGGTAGCCGTAGCTTTCTGATCTCTACGTTCCCCAGAAAAGACAACAAACAATGAAGATGATTGACGAAATTCCTTAGTCGAATGCAATTAGAACTTCAGGGAAAGGACTATGTCCAAATTATGTAACAGACGCTCCTTCTTAGAAGGATTAGGACACAATGAAGGAACAACAATTTCCTGATTAATATTCTTGGGAGAAACAACATTAGAAAGAAAACCAGGTTTGGTTCGCAACACCACCTTATCGGAATAAAAAAAAAAGATAAGGAGAATCACATTGTAATGCTCAAAGTTCAGAAACTCTGCGAGCAGAAGAAATAGCAACCAAAAATGAAACTTTCCAAGATAACAACTTAATATCTATGGAATGCATAAGTTCAAACGGAATCCCTTGAAGAACATTAAGAACTAAAATCAAACTCCAAGGAGGAGCAATTGGTCTAAACAAATGCCTGATTCTAGTCAGAGCCTGACAAAAAGATTGAACATCCGGAACATCTGCCAGACGTTTGTGTAGCAAAATAGTCCATCTTACACTATTAAAAGAAGGGTAGTGCTCACTGTCTCCTGAGAAATGACACCGTCCTCAGAAATATAAAAGTTAGCACTTACCTTGAATGCTGAGCGACAGCATGGAAGTCCAGCAGGTTTGCAGAGGTCTTCTCCCTCCCATAGCCTTGTGGACAAAGATAAGCCCAAGTTAAAAATGCTTAGGCTATCTGTATTAGGGCCGCAATATATCTATATATAGGAGGCGCAGTGAGAATAATGTCCCACCCGTTCCTATTGCCTCAAAGCCACCAGATGCTTCTCTCCTTTTTATTGTTACTGAAGAGATTGATCTGGTTTAGGCTACACCCAGCACAAAGCAGTACTCAGAGCACTACTTAAAAAATAATAAACTCTTGATTGAAGAAAAACTAAACTAACACCTCACTTTGCCAGCTCCTATCTTACTAACACAGGCAAAGAGAATGACTGGAGTGGGAGGGAAGGGAGGAGCTATATATACACAGCTCTGCTGTGGTGCTCTTTGCCTCCTCCTGCTGACCAGGAGGCGACATCCCATAAGGATGAAATCCGTGGACTCGTCATATCTTGTAAAAGAAAATGAAGCTTCTGTGGAACAGATTTGCAAGGCTGCAACTTGGTCCTCTCTTCACACTTTATTAAAATTTGACAAATTTAACACTTTTGCCTCAGCTGAGGCTGCTTTTGGGAGAAAGGTTCTTCAAGCAGTGGTGCCTTCTGTTTAGGTTCCCTGTCTTGTCCCTCCCATATCATCTGTGTACTCTAGCTTTGGTATTGGATCCCATTAGTAATTAAGATGATCCGTGGACTCCTTGCGTCATTAAAAAGAAAACAAAATTTATGTTAACCTGATAAATGTATTTATTTTTTGACACGATGAGTCCACAGCCCACCCTGTTGTTGTTAGAGACAGGTTGTGGGTTATTGTAAACTTCAGACACCTCTGCACCTTGGCTTTTCCTTTCTCTTCCTAACTTCGGTCGAATGACTGGAGTGGGAGGGAAGGGAGGAGCTATTTAACAGCTCTGTGGTGCTCTTTGCCGCCTCCTGCTGACTAGGAGGTGAATATCCCATTAGTAATTAAGATGATCCGTGGACTCATTGTGTCAAAAAAAGAAATACATTTATCAGGCAAGCATAAATTTTTTAAAAAACAGAATTTATGCTTACCTGATAAATAACTTTCTCCAACGGTGTGTCCGGTCCACGGCGTCATCCATAACTTGTGGGAATATTCTCCTCCCCAACAGGAAATGGCAAAGAGCACAGCAAAAGCTGTCCATATAGTCCCTCCCAGGCTCCGCCCCCCCCAGTCATTCGACCGACGGACAGGAGAAAAAAAGGAGAAACTATAGGGTGCCGTGGTGACTGTAGTTAAAGAAAGAAATTTATCAAACCTGATTAAAAAACCAGGGTGGGCCGTGGACCGGACACACCGTTGGAGAAAGTAATTTATCAGGTAAGAATAAATTCTGTTTTCTCCAACATTGGTGTGTCCGGTCCACGGCGTCATCCATAACTTGTGGGAACCAATACCAAAGCTTTAGGACACGGATGAAGGGAGGGAGCCAATCAGGTTACCTAAACAGAAGGCACCACGGCTTGCAAAACCTTTCTCCCAAAAATAGCCTCAGAAGAAGCAAAAGTATCAAATTTGTAGAATTTGGCAAAAGTGTGCAGAGAAGACCAAGTCGCTGCCTTACATATCTGATCAACAGAAGCCTTGTTCTTGAAGGCCCATGAGGAAGCCACAGCCATAGTAGAGTGAGCTGTGATTCGTTCAGGAGGCTGCCGTCCGGCAGTCTCGTAAGCCAATCGGATGATGCTTTTCTGCCAGGAAAGAGAGGTAGCAGTAGCTTTTTGACCTCTCCTCTTGCCAGAATAAATGACAAACAGAGAAGACGTTTGTTTGAAATCCTTTGTTGCTTCTAAATAGAACTTTAAAGCACGGACTACATCTAAATTGTGTAACAAACATTCCTTCTTTGAAACTGGATTCGGGCACAAAGAAGGCACAACTATTTCCTGGTTAATATTCTTGTTGGAAACAACATTTGGAAGGAAACCAGGTTTAGTACGCAAAACAACCTTATCTGAATGAAACACCAGATAGGGCGGATTACACTGCAGAGCAGATAATTCAGAAACTCTTCTCGCAGAAGAAATAGCAACCAAAAACAGAACTTTCCAAGATAACAGCTTGATATCTATGGAGTGTAAGGGTTCAAACGGAACCCCTTGAAGAACTGAAAAAACTAAATTTAGACTCCAGGGAGGAGTCAAAGGTCTGTAAACAGGCTTGATTCTGAACAAAGCCTGTACAAAAGCTTGTACATCTGGCACAGCTGCCAGTCGTTTGTGTAACAAGACAGATAAAGCAGAAATCTGTCCCTTTAGAGAACTCGCTGACAATCCCTTATCCAAACCTTCTTGGAGAAAGGAGAGGATCCTGGTTATTTTAATCTTACTCCATGAGAATCCCTTGGATTCACACCAACAGATATATCTTTTCCATATTTTATGGTAAATCCTTCTAGTCACAGGTTTTCTGGCTTGGACCAGAGTATCTATCACTGAATCTGAAAACCTGCGCTTGGATAAAATCAAGCGTTCAATTTCCAAGCAGTCAGCTGGAGAGAAACTAGATTTGGATGTTCGAATGGACCATGTACTAGAAGATCCTGTCTCAAAGTTAGCTTCCATGGTGGAGCCGATGACATATTCACCAGGTCTGCATACCAAGTCCTGCGTGGCCACGCAGGAGCTATCAGAATCACCGAGGCCTTCTCCTGTTTGATCTTGGCTACAAGCCTGGGAATGAGAGGGAACGGTGGAAACGCATAAACTAGGTTGAAGGCCCAAGGCGCCACTAATGCATCCACTAGAGTCGCCTTGGGATCCCTGGATCTGGACCCGTAGCAAGGAACCTTGAAGTTCTGACGAGACGCCATCAGATCCATGTCTGGAATGCCCCATAATTGGGTCAATTGGGCAAACCCCTCCGGGTGGAGTTCCCACTCCCCCGGATGGAAGGTCTGACGACTCAGATAATCCGCCTCCCAGTTTTCCACTCCTAGGATGTGGATCGCAGATAGGTGGCAGGAGTGATCCTCCGCCCATTTGATGATTTTGGTCACCTCTCTCATCGCCAGGGAACTCCTTGTTCCCCCCTGATGATTGATGTAAGCAACAGTCGTCATGTTGTCTGATTGGAATCTTATGAATCTGGCCTTTGCTAGTTGAGGCCAAGCCCTGAGAGTATTGAATATCGCTCTCAGTTCCAGAATGTTTATCAGGAGAAGAGACTCTTCCCGAGACCATAGACCCTGAGCTTTCAGGGAATCCCAGACCGCGCCCCAGCCTAATAGACTGGCGTCGGTCGTGACGATGACCCACTCTGGTCTGCGGAAGCTCATTCCCTGGGACAGGTGATCCTGGGTCAGCCACCAACGGAGTGAGTCTCTGGTCTTCTGATCTACTAGAATCACTGGAGACAAGTCTGTATAGTCCCCATTCCACTGTTTGAGCATGCACAGTTGTAATGGTCTTAGATGAATTTGCGCAAAAGGAACTATGTCCATTGCTGCAACCATCAACCTTACTACTTCCATGCACTGAGCTATGGAAGGCCGTAGAACAGAGTGAAGAACTTGACAAGCGTTTAGAAGCTTTGACTTTCTGACATCTGTCAGGAAAATCTTCATTTCTAAAGAATCTATTATTGTCCCCAAGAAAGAAACTCTTGTCGACGGAGACAGGGAACTCTTTTCTATGTTCACCTTCCACCCGTGAGATCTGAGAAAGGCCAGAACGATGTCTGTGTGAGCCTTTGCCTTTGAAAAAGACGACGCTTGTATTAGAATGTCGTCCAAGTAAGGTGCCACTGCAATGCCCCTTGGTCTTAGAACCGCTAGAAGGGACCCGAGCACCTTTGTGAAAATCCTTGGAGCAGTGGCTAGCGTGAATGGGAGAGCCACAAACTGGTAATGTTTGTCCAGAAAGGCGAACCTTAGGAACTGATGATGAACTTTGTGGATAGGAATATGTAGATACGCATCCTTTAGATCCACGGTAGTCATAAATTGACCCTCCTGGATTGTAGGTAAAATCGTTCAAATAGTTTCCATTTTGAACGATGGCACTGAGAAATTTGTTTAGAATCTTTAAATCCAGAATTGGTCTGAAGGTTCCCTCTTTTTTGGGAACTACAGATTTGAGTAAAACCCCAGTCCTTGTTCCACGGTTGGAACTGGGTGCATCACTCCCATTTTTAACAGGTCCTCTACACAATGTAAGAATGCCTGTCTCTTTATTTGGTTTGCAGATAAACGAGAGATGTGGAACCTTCCCCTTGGGGGTAGTTCCTTGAATTGTAGAAGATAACCCTGAGAGACTATTTCTAGTGCCCAGGGATCCTGAACATCTCTTGCCCAAGCCTGAGCAAAGAGAGAGAGTCTGCCCCCTGCTAGATCCGGATCGGGGGCTACCCCTTCATGCTGTTTTGGTAGCAGCAGCAGGTTTCTTGGCCTGTTTACCCTTGTTCCAGCCTTGCATCGGTTTCCAAGCTGGTTTGGTCTGGGAAGCATTACCCTCTTGTCTAGAGGCTGCAGAGTTGGAGGCCGGTCCGTTCCTGAAATTGCGAAAGGAACGAAAAACAGAATTTATGTTTACCTGATAAATTACTTTCTCCAACGGTGTGTCCGGTCCACGGCGTCATCCTTACTTGTGGGATATTCTCTTCCCCAACAGGAAATGGCAAAGAGCCCAGCAAAGCTGGTCACATGATCCCTCCTAGGCTCCGCCTACCCCAGTCATTCGACCGACGTTAAGGAGGAATATTTGCATAGGAGAAACCATATGATACCGTGGTGACTGTAGTTAAAGAAAATAAATTATCAGACCTGATTAAAAAACCAGGGCGGGCCGTGGACCGGACACACCGTTGGAGAAAGTAATTTATCAGGTAAACATAAATTCTGTTTTCTCCAACATAGGTGTGTCCGGTCCACGGCGTCATCCTTACTTGTGGGAACCAATACCAAAGCTTTAGGACACGGATGAAGGGAGGGAGCAAATCAGGTCACCTAAATGGAAGGCACCACGGCTTGCAAAACCTTTCTCCCAAAAATAGCCTCAGAAGAAGCAAAAGTATCAAACTTGTAAAATTTGGTAAAAGTGTGCAGTGAAGACCAAGTCGCTGCCCTACATATCTGATCAACAGAAGCCTCGTTCTTGAAGGCCCATGTGGAAGCCACAGCCCTAGTGGAATGAGCTGTGATTCTTTCAGGAGGCTGCCGTCCGGCAGTCTCATAAGCCAATCTGATGATGCTTTTAATCCAAAAAGAGAGAGAGGTAGAAGTTGCTTTTTGACCTCTCCTTTTACCAGAATAAACAACAAACAAGGAAGATGTTTGTCTAAAATCCTTTGTAGCATCTAAATAGAATTTTAGAGCGCGAACAACATCCAAATTGTGCAACAAACGTTCCTTCTTCGAAACTGGTTTCGGACACAAAGAAGGCACGACTATCTCCTGGTTAATGTTTTTGTTAGAAACAACTTTTGGAAGAAAACCAGGTTTAGTACGTAAAACCACCTTATCTGCATGGAACACCAGATAAGGAGGAGAACACTGCAGAGCAGATAATTCTGAAACTCTTCTAGCAGAAGAAATTGCAACCAAAAACAAAACTTTCCAAGATAATAACTTAATATCAACGGAATGTAAGGGTTCAAACGGAACCCCCTGAAGAACTGAAAGAACTAAGTTGAGACTCCAAGGAGGAGTCAAAGGTTTGTAAACAGGCTTGATTCTAACCAGAGCCTGAACAAAGGCTTGAACATCTGGCACAGCTGCCAGCTTTTTGTGAAGTAACACAGACAAGGCAGAAATCTGTCCCTTCAAGGAACTTGCAGATAATCCTTTCTCCAATCCTTCTTGAAGAAAGGATAGAATCTTAGGAATCTTTACCTTGTCCCAAGGGAATCCTTTAGATTCACACCAACAGATATATTTTTTCCATATTTTGTGGTAAATTTTTCTAGTTACAGGCTTTCTGGCCTGAACAAGAGTATCAATAACAGAATCTGAGAACCCTCGTTTTGATAAGATCAAGCGTTCAATCTCCAAGCAGTTAGCTGGAGTGAGACCAGATTCGGATGTTCGAACGGACCTTGAACAAGAAGGTCTCGTCTCAAAGGTAGCTTCCATGGTGGAGCCGATGACATATTCACCAGATCTGCATACCAAGTCCTGCGTGGCCACGCAGGAGCTATCAAGATCACCGACGCCCTCTCTTGATTGATCCTGGCTACCAGCCTGGGGATGAGAGGAAACGGCGGGAATACATAAGCTAGTTTGAAGGTCCAAGGTGCTACTAGTGCATCTACTAGAGTCGCCTTGGGATCCCTGGATCTGGACCCGTAGCAAGGAACCTTGAAGTTCTGACGAGAGGCCATCAGATCCATGTCTGGAATGCCCCACAGTTGAGTAATTTGGGCAAAGATTTCCGGATGGAGTTCCCACTCCCCCGGATGTAATGTCTGACGACTCAGAAAATCCGCTTCCCAATTTTCCACTCCTGGGATGTGGATTGCAGACAGGTGGCAGGAGTGAGACTCCGCCCATTGAATGATTTTGGTCACTTCTTCCATCGCCAGGGAACTCCTTGTTCCCCCCTGATGGTTGATGTACGCAACAGTCGTCATGTTGTCTGATTGAAACCGTATGAACTTGGCCTTTGCTAGCTGAGGCCAAGCCTTGAGAGCATTGAATATCGCTCTCAGTTCCAGAATATTTATCGGTAGAAGAGATTCTTCCCGAGACCAAAGACCCTGAACCTTCAGGGGTCCCCAGACCGCGCCCCAGCCCATCAGACTGGCGTCGGTCGTGACAATGACCCACTCTGGTCTGCGGAAGGTCATCCCTTGTGACAGGTTGTCCAGGGACAGCCACCAACGGAGTGAGTCTCTGGTCCTCTGATTTACTTGTATCTTCGGAGACAAGTCTGTATAGTCCCCATTCCACTGACTGAGCATGCACAGTTGTAATGGTCTTAGATGAATGCGCGCAAAAGGAACTATGTCCATTGCCGCTACCATCAAACCTATTACTTCCATGCACTGCGCTATGGAAGGAAGAGGAACAGAATGAAGTGTTTGACAAGAGTTTAGAAGTTTTGTTTTTCTGGCCTCTGTCAGAAAAATCCTCATTTCTAAGGAGTCTATTATTGTTCCCAAGAAGGGAACCCTTGTCGACGGAGATAGAGAACTCTTTTCCACGTTCACTTTCCATCCGTGAGATCTGAGAAAGGCCAGGACTATGTCCGTGTGAGCCTTTGCTTGAGGAAGGGACGACGCTTGAATCAGAATGTCGTCCAAGTAAGGAACTACTGCAATGCCCCTTGGTCTTAGTACCGCTAGAAGGGACCCTAGGACCTTTGTGAAAATCCTTGGAGCAGTGGCCAATCCGAAAGGAAGCGCCACGAACTGGTAATGCTTGTCCAGGAATGCGAACCTTAGGAACCGATGATGTTCCTTGTGGATAGGAATATGTAGATACGCATCCTTTAAATCCACCGTGGTCATGAATTGACCTTCCTGGATGGAAGGAAGAATTGTTCGAATGGTTTCCATTTTGAACGATGGAACCTTGAGAAACTTTTTTAAGATCTTGAGATCTAAGATTGGTCTGAACGTTCCCTCTTTTTTGGGAACTATGAACAGATTGGAGTAGAACCCCATCCCTTGTTCTCCTAATGGAACAGGATGAATCACTCCCATTTTTAACAGGTCTTCTACACAATGTAAGAATGCCTGTCTCTTTATGTGGTCTGAAGACAATTGAGACCTGTGGAACCTCCCCTTTGGGGGAAGCCCCTTGAATTCCAGAAGATAACCTTGGGAGACTATTTCTAGTGCCCAAGGATCCAGAACATCTCTTGCCCAAGCCTGAGCGAAGAGAGAGAGTCTGCCCCCCACCAGATCCGGTCCCGGATCGGGGGCCAACATTTCATGCTGTCTTGGTAGCAGTGGCAGGTTTCTTGGCCTGCTTTCCCTTGTTCCAGCCTTGCATTGGTCTCCAGGCTGGCTTGGCTTGAGAAGTATTACCCTCTTGCTTAGAGGACGTAGCACTTGGGGCTGGTCCGTTTCTACGAAAGGGACGAAAATTAGGTTTATTTTTGGCCTTGAAAGACCTATCCTGAGGAAGGGCGTGGCCCTTACCCCCAGTGATATCAGAGATAATCTCTTTCAAGTCAGGGCCAAACAGCGTTTTCCCCTTGAAAGGAATGTTAAGTAGTTTGTTCTTGGAAGACGCATCCGCTGACCAAGATTTCAACCAAAGCGCTCTGCGCGCCACAATAGCAAACCCAGAATTTTTCGCCGCTAACCTAGCCAATTGCAAAGTGGCGTCTAGGGTGAAAGAATTAGCCAATTTGAGAGCACGGATTCTGTCCATAATCTCCTCATAAGGAGGAGAATCACTATCGATCGCCTTTACTAGCTCATCGAACCAGAAACACGCGGCTGTAGTGACAGGGACAATGCATGAAATTGGTTGTAGAAGGTAACCTTGCTGAACAAACATCTTTTTAAGCAAACCTTCTAATTTTTTATCCATAGGATCTTTGAAAGCACAACTATCTTCTATGGGTATAGTGGTGCGTTTGTTTAAAGTAGAAACCGCTCCCTCGACCTTGGGGACTGTCTGCCATAAGTCCTTTCTGGGGTCGACCATAGGAAACAATTTTTTAAATAGGGGGGAGGGACGAAAGGTATACCGGGCCTTTCCCATTCTTTATTTACAATGTCCGCCACCCGCTTGGGTATAGGAAAAGCTTCTGGGAGCCCCGGGACCTCTAGGAACTTGTCCATTTTACATAGTTTCTCTGGGATGATCAAATTCTCACAATCATCCAGAGTGGATAATACCTCCTTAAGCAGAGCGCGGAGATGTTCCAACTTAAATTTAAATGTAATCACATCGGGTTCAGCTTGTTGAGAAATTTTCCCTGAATCTGAAATTTCTCCCTCAGACAAAACCTCCCTGGCCCCCTCAGACTGGTGTAGGGGTATTTCAGAACCATTATCATCAGCGTCCTCATGCTCTTCAGTATCTAAAACAGAGCAGTCGCGCTTACGCTGATAAGTGGGCATTTTGGCTAAAATGTTTTTGATAGAATTATCCATTACAGCCGTTAATTGTTGCATAGTAAGGAGTATTGGCGCGCTAGATGTACTAGGGGCCTCCTGAGTGGGCAAGACTGGTGTAGACGAAGGAGGGAATGATGCAGTACCATGCTTACTCCCCTCACTTGAGGAATCATCTTGGGCATCATTTTCAGTGTCACATAAATCACATCTATGTAAATGAGAAGGAACCTTGGCTTCCCCACATTCAGAACACAGTCTATCTGGTAGTTCAGACATGTTAAACAGGCATAAACTTGATAACAAAGTACAAAAAACGTTTTAAAATAAAACCGTTACTGTCACTTTAAATTTTAAACTGAACACACTTTATTACTGCAATTGCGAAAAAGTATGAAGGAATTGTTCAAAATTCACCACAATTTCACCACAGTGTCTTAAAGCCTTAAAAGTATTGCACACCAAATTTGGGAGCTTTAACCCTTAAAATAACGGAACCGGAGCCGTTTTTATCTTTAACCCCTTTACAGTCCCTGGTATCTGCTTTGCTGAGACCCAACCAAGCCCAAAGGGGAATACGATACCAAATGACGCCTTCAGAAAGTCTTTTCTATGTATCAGAGCTCCTCACACATGCGACTGCATGTCATGCTTCTCAAAAACAAGTGCGCAATACCGGCGCGAAAATGAGGCTCTGCCTATGATTAGGGAAAGCCCCTAGAGAATAAGGTGTCTAAAACAGTGCCTGCCGATATTATTTTACAAAAATACCCAGATTAAATGATTCCTCAAGGCTAAATATGTGTATATATGAATCGATTTAGCCCAGAAAATGTCTACAGTCTTAATAAGCCCTTGTGAAGCCCTTATTTACTGTCTGAATAAAAATGGCTTACCGGATCCCATAGGGAAAATGACAGCTTCCAGCATTACATCGTCTTGTTAGAATGTGTCATACCTCAAGCAGCAAAAGACTGCTCACTGTTCCCCCAACTGAAGTTAATTCCTCTCAACAGTCCTGTGTGGAACAGCCATGGATTTTAGTAACGGTTGCTAAAATCATTTTCCTCTTACAAACAGAAATCTTCATCTCTTTTCTGTTTCAGAGTAAATAGTACATACCAGCACTATTTTAAAATAACAAACTCTTGATTGAATAATAAAAACTACAGTTAAACACTAAAAAACTCTAAGCCATCTCCGTGGAGATGTTGCCTGTACAACGGCAAAGAGAATGACTGGGGTAGGTGGAGCCTAGGAGAGATCATGTGACCAGCTTTGCTGGGCTCTTTGCCATTTCCTGTTGGGGAAGAGAATATCCCACAAGTAAGGATGACGCCGTGGACCGGACACACCTATGTTGGAGAAATTGGATTTATTCTTAGCCTTGAAAGGCCTATCTTGTGGGAGGGCATGGCCCTTACCCCCAGTGATGTCTGAAATAATCTTTCAATTCTGGCCCAAAGAGGGTCTTACCTTTGAAAAGGATATAAAACAATTTTGTCTTGGAAGATACATCCGCTGACCAAGACTTTAGCCAGAGCGCTGTGCGCGCCACAATTGCAAACCCTGAATTTTTCGCCGCTAATCTCGCTAACTGCAAAGCGGCATCTAAAATAAAGGAATTAGCTAACTTAAGTGCGTGAATTCTGTCCATAACCTCCTCATACGGAGTCTCTCTACTGAGCGATTTTTCTAGTTCTTCGAACCAGAACCACGCTGCTGTAGTGACAGGAATAATACACGAAATAGGTTGAAGGAGGTAACACCTTGCTGTACAAAAATCTTTTTAAGCAAACCCTCCAATTTTTTATCCATAGGATCTTTGAAAGCACAATTGTCCTCAATAGGAATGGTTGTGCGTTTGGCTAGTGTAGAAACCGCCCCCTCGACCTTAGGGACTGTTTGCCATAAGTCCTTTCTGGGGTCGACCATAGGAAATAATTTCTTAAATATAGGAGGAGGGACAAAAGGTATGCCAGGCTTCTCCCACTCCTTATTCACTATGTCCGCCACCCGCTTGGGTATTGGAAAAGCGGCGGGGTGCACCGGGACCTCTAGGAACTTGTCCATCTTGCACAATTTTTCTGGGATGACCAGGTTGTCACAATCATCCAGAGTAGATAGCACCTCCTTAAGCAGTGCGCGGAGATGCTCTAATTTAAAAGTCACATCAGGTTCTGCCTGCTGAGAAATTCTTCCTGAATCAGAAATTTACCCATCTGACAAAACCTCCCTCATAGCCCCTTCAGATTGGTGTGAGGGTATGACAGAGCAATAATCATCAGTGCCCTCCTGCTCTACGGTGTTTAAAACAGAGCAATCACGCTTTCTCTGAAATGCAGGCATTTTGGATAAAATATTCGCTATGGAGTTATCCATTACTGCCGTCAATTGTTGCATAGTAACAAGCATTGGCACGCTAGAAGTACTAGGGGTCTCCTGCGTGGGCAAAACTGGTGTAGACACAGAGGGAGATGATGTAGAACTATGTCTACTCCCTTCATCTGATGAATTATCTTGGGCAACTTTACCATCTGTGGCAGTACTGTCCTTACTTTGTTTGGACGCTATGGCACAATTATCACACATATTTGAAGAGGGAGACACATTGGCTTCCATACATACAGAACATAGTCTATCTGAAGGCACAGACATGTTAAACAGGCTTAAACTTGTAAATAAAGTACAAAAATCGTTTTAAAACAAAACCGTTAGTGTCTCTTTAAATTTTAAACAGGGCACACTTTATTACTGAATATGTGAAAAACTATGAAGGAATTATTCAATCTTAACCAAATTTTCACCACAGTGTCTTAAAGCATTCAAAGCATTGCACCCCAAATTTCAGGCTGTTAACCCTTAAAATGTGGAAACCGGAGCCGTTTACAGTTTTAACCCCCTTACAGTCCCAGCCCCAGCCTTTGCTGCGACTTCACCAAACCCAGGGGAGTATACGATACCAAATGAAGCCTTCTAGGAACCTTTTCAACTAATTCCAGACCCACACACATGCAGCTGCATGTATTGCTCTCAAAAGTAACTGTGCAGTAATGGCGCGAAAATGAGGCTCTGCCTACTACAGAGAAAGGCCCTTCCTGACTGGGAAGGTGTCTAAACCAGTGCCTGACGTAAAAAAACGTTCCCCAAAGTTATAAAGTGTGAATTTCAACATCAAACTGTATAAAATGCCTAAATAAAGCAATCGATCTAGCCCATAAAAGTGTCTACCAGTTTTATAGCCCATATTAAGCCCTTTATTCTGTTTGAGACTAAGAAAATAGCTTAACGATCCCCATGAGGGGAAAAATGACAGCCTTCCAGCATTACACAGTCTTGTTAGAAATATGGCTAGTCATACCTTAAGCAGAAAAGTCTGCCAACTGCTCCCGCCAACTGAAGTTATCTCATCTCAACAGTCCTGTGTGGGAACAGCAATCGATTTTAGTTCTGCTAAAATCATACTCTCACAAATAGAACTCTTCATCTTTTTCTGTTTCAGAGTAAATAGTACATACCAGCACTATTTTAAAATAAACTCTTGATAGTAGAATAAAAACTACAACTAAACACCACATACTCTTCACCATCTCCGTGGAGATGCTACTTGTTCAGAGCGGCAAAGAGAATGACTGGGGGGGCGGAGCCTGGGAGGGACTATATGGACAGCTTTTGCTGTGCTCTTTGCCATTTCCTGTTGGGGAGGAGAATATTCCCACAAGTTATGAATGACGCCGTGGACCGGACACACCAATGTTGGAGAAATACTAATAAAATACTGGGGATGCATTTCTCAAATAAAAGAAAAAAAAAACACACGTGTGTGTCTAGGGGCACTGCAGGAAAAACAGAATTTATGTTTACCTGATAAATTACTTTCTCCAACGGTGTGTCCGGTCCACGGCGTCATCCTTACTTGTGGGATATTCTCTTCCCCAACAGGAAATGGCAAAGAGCCCAGCAAAGCTGGTCACATGATCCCTCCTAGGCTCCGCCTACCCCAGTCATTCGACCGACGTTAAGGAGGAATATTTGCATAGGAGAAACCATATGGTACCGTGGTGACTGTAGTTAAAAGAAAAAAATTATCAGACCTGATTAAAAAAACCAGGGCGGGCCGTGGACCGGACACACCGTTGGAGAAAGTAATTTATCAGGTAAACATAAATTCTGTTTTCTCCAACATAGGTGTGTCCGGTCCACGGCGTCATCCTTACTTGTGGGAACCAATACCAAAGCTTTAGGACACGGATGAAGGGAGGGAGCAAATCAGGTCACCTAAATGGAAGGCACCACGGCTTGCAAAACCTTTCTCCCAAAAATAGCCTCAGAAGAAGCAAAAGTATCAAACTTGTAAAATTTGGTAAAAGTGTGCAGTGAAGACCAAGTCGCTGCCCTACATATCTGATCAACAGAAGCCTCGTTCTTGAAGGCCCATGTGGAAGCCACAGCCCTAGTGGAATGAGCTGTGATTCTTTCGGGAGGCTGCCGTCCGGCAGTCTCGTAAGCCAATCTGATGATGCTTTTAATCCAAAAAGAGAGAGAGGTAGAAGTTGCTTTTTGACCTCTCCTTTTACCGGAATAAACAACAAACAAGGAAGATGTTTGTCTAAAATCCTTTGTAGCATCTAAATAGAATTTCAGAGCGCGAACAACATCCAAATTGTGCAACAAACGTTCCTTCTTTGAAACTGGTTTCGGACACAGAGAAGGTACGATAATCTCCTGGTTAATGTTTTTGTTAGAAACAACTTTTGGAAGAAAACCAGGTTTAGTACGTAAAACCACCTTATCTGCATGGAACACCAGATAAGGAGGAGAACACTGCAGAGCAGATAATTCTGAAACTCTTCTAGCAGAAGAAATTGCAACCAAAAACAAAACTTTCCAAGATAATAACTTAATATCAACGGAATGTAAGGGTTCAAACGGAACCCCCTGAAGAACTGAAAGAACTAAGTTGAGACTCCAAGGAGGAGTCAAAGGTTTGTAAACAGGCTTGATTCTAACCAGAGCCTGAACAAAGGCTTGAACATCTGGCACAGCTGCCAGCTTTTTGTGAAGTAACACAGACAAGGCAGAAATCTGTCCCTTCAAGGAACTTGCAGATAATCCTTTCTCCTGTCCTTCTTGAAGAAAGGATAGAATCTTAGGAATCTTTACCTTGTCCCAAGGGAATCCTTTAGATTCACACCAACAGATATATTTTTTCCATATTTTGTGGTAAATTTTTCTAGTTACAGGCTTTCTGGCCTGAACAAGAGTATCAATAACAGAATCTGAGAACCCTCGCTTTGATAAGATCAAGCGTTCAATCTCCAAGCAGTTAGCTGGAGTGAGACCAGATTCGGATGTTCGAACGGACCCTTGAACAAGAAGGTCTCGTCTCAAAGGTAGCTTCCATGGTGGAGCCGATGACATATTCACCAGATCTGCATACCAAGTCCTGCGTGGCCACGCAGGAGCTATCAAGATCACCGACGCCCTCTCTTGATTGATCCTGGCTACCAGCCTGGGGATGAGAGGAAACGGCGGGAATACATAAGCTAGTTTGAAGGTCCAAGGTGCTACTAGTGCATCTACTAGAGTCCGCCTTGGGATCCCTGGATCTGGACCCGTAGCAAGGAACCTTGAAGTTCTGACGAGAGGCCATCAGATCCATGTCTGGAATGCCCCACAGCTGAGTAATTTGGGCAAAGATTTCCGGATGGAGTTCCCACTCCCCCGGATGTAATGTCTGACGACTCAGAAAATCCGCTTCCCAATTTTCCACTCCTGGGATGTGGATTGCAGACAGGTGGCAGGAGTGAGACTCCGCCCATTGAATGATTTTGGTCACTTCTTCCATCGCCAGGGAACTCCTTGTTCCCCCCTGATGGTTGATGTACGCAACAGTCGTCATGTTGTCTGATTGAAACCGTATGAACTTGGCCCTTTGCTAGCTGAGGCCAAGCCTTGAGAGCATTGAATATCGCTCTCAGTTCCAGAATATTTATCGGTAGAAGAGATTCTTCCCGAGACCAAAGACCCTGAACCTTCAGGGGTCCCCAGACCGCGCCCCAGCCCATCAGACTGGCGTCGGTCGTGACAATGACCCACTCTGGTCTGCGGAAGGTCATCCCTTGTGACAGGTTGTCCAGGGACAGCCACCAACGGAGTGAGTCTCTGGTCAG